>NC_091481.1:77603672-77774245 GCF_036971445.1 Narcine bancroftii
TTAACGGTTTTGTTGAAATTGGAACCATGCAGCGCTGGCGGAGAAATGTTCATGGCTGCCTTGCGTTTTGTTAGCCAATCATCTCCTTGCAGCCTTCTTGCTCCCTCTGATTGGTCCGATTCATCTTTATCTCTGTCAGTTGAATATATCTGAACACGTTGGTATCTGCAAAGAGAACACAACCTATAAGGCTTAGCCAAACACTCACTGCTGGCTCGTTTCCCTGAGGGTCACGGAGGGAGTTTTCTTCACTGACCTTCCCCCCCCCCCCCACCTGCCACCAATAACCATATAAACCTACTCCACAACAATCGAACTTTTCCGTTCGTCACACCCACATTTCTCCTACATCCATGTGCCTATTTAATATGAAAAGGCGGCAAGGTGTTATGGAATCCAGAGGACCCCAAAACCAAGCAGCAATAGATATCCACCACAACACAGAGTTACTTAAACAAAAGTAGTTTTTAATTATATTTGAACAAGAAAACAGAATTAAACTTTAACTTATTACTATCAACCTACTTAATCCCCCCCCCCCCCCAATACTAAGTGTGTGTGTGTATAATGTGTATATAAGCTTAGAAAAGTTCTTTGGATCACAGTCCAATCTCATGGGCAATTCTTGTTCTGTGCACAGAAGTTAGCATTGATAAAGTTCACCAGGCTTTGGAGCTTAACAGACAAATGGCTACGACTCGAGGGTTCTTGATAGTCTTCAGAGAGAGATTCCTTTTCCAGGACATCTGCAACTTATTCCTTCTCAATCAGTCTTGCTGACCAAAGTTTCCCCCTTCAGGGTTCTCCAGATGATCCTCTTTCCTTCAGTTCACCTTTCAGACAGACAGCTTTCTTCTTTGACCAGGCCGTCTTCCAAAAGTTTGCCAGCTTCTTCCTCTGGAACCGATTTCTCTGTCTCTCCTTCTCTCTCAGCTCCCTCCCTCCCTGAGAGCAAAGCTGTTCTCCCTCTGCCTGCAAAGATCACATGGTCTCCCAGGCCCGCTGCTGAATGCTGCTTTCTGCAAAATAGCCCTCTGCAAAAGTTCTGTGTTTTAAAATGTTTGTGTGCAACCTGGTTTAACAATTCCTCCCAAACCACCTCTAAATACCCTGTCACAAAGGTTACAGTAGCGGTTAGTGCCACACTATAACAGCACCAGAGGCCAGGGTTCGAATCCGACGCTGTCTGTACGTTCTCCCCGTGTCTGCGTGGGTTTCCTCCAGGGGGGTTCTCCCACCCTTCAAAACATACCGGGCGTTGTAGTTAATTGGGGTATTAAGACTCGTGGGCCAGAAGGGCCTGTTACCGTGCCAGGTGTCTAAATTAAACTAAAATTAAATGAAATTATAAATGAGAAGAAGAGATGTAATGTGGAAGCGTTATAGGGCATTGTTCAGGCCACACAGAGTTTTGAGAACAGTTTTGGGTTCCTTCTATAAGGAAGGATGGAGAGGGTCCAGAGGGGGTTCACTAGAATGACCCCTGAAATGAAAGAACATAGAACAAAACAGCACAGTACAGGCCCTTCAGCCCTCGATATTGTGCCAATCCATATATTCCTTCCTAAAAATGTACAAAACCCTCCCTCCCTACCCCATAACCCTCTATTTTTCTTTCATCCATGTGTGTCTGTCTAAGAGTCTCTAAAATGGCCCCAAAGTTCCAGCCTCCACCACCATCCCCGGCAACGCATTCCAGGCCCCCACAACTCTCTGTGTATTAAAAAAAAACTTACCCCTGAGGAGCATTTGATGGTTGGGGACTCAAGGGAGTTTAGGGTCAGGGTAGAGAATTCCAGACAATTACCTTGATGAAGGGCTGAAGCCCGAAACGTCAGTTCTTTATCTTTATCTTCACTATATAAAGGACACTGTTTGACCTGCTGAACTTCTCCAGCGTTGTGCTTTTACTTCAACCACGGTGTCTGCGGAATTTTGTGTTTTACCTCTGGGTGAAAAAAGTTCTCTTCACCTCTGTCCAGGATGGCTGATCCTTTGAGATTGAGTTCTCTGGTTCTATTCAGTGCACCACAAAGTTATTCTTCTGGGGGGGGGGGTCTCATTGAAACCTACTAAAGGCCTGGAATGGAGTGGATGTGGAGAGGATGTGGGGGAGTCTGGGACCAAAGGGCACAGCTTCAGAATAGAAAAACATCCCTTCAGGTCAGAGATGAGGAGGAATTCTTTACCCAGAGGGCGGTCAGCCTGTGGAACTCCTTGCCACCCAAGCCTGTGGAGGCTAAGTCATTGAGTATATAGATAAGGTCTTGATTAGGAAGGGAAGGATTGAGGGGAGAAGGTGGGAGAATGGGGTTGAAAGGGATAGTAAATCAGCCATGATGGGGGAACAGATTTGATGGGCTGAATGGCCTAATTTCATTCTGATGACTTATGGCAACGGTAATGAGTGTAAGAGTAACTCGAGGCAACATTTAAACCAAGCATGGCTGGGCAGTGGGGTACAGTGACATGGAACCCATGGCTGCTAAATCTCTCCATCTCTGTGGGGTTTCTCATCCCATTGTCTGCTCCGTACACACCGAAAAGTTCCATGATTAGCAAGAGAAGGATTATAGAATGGTTATGGTGCAGAAGGAGGTCATTTTGGCTCAGTGACCTAATCCCAAAAATCTGACCCTTCAGTCCCAACTCCAATTCTTCCCCATGTTCTCCCTCAGTCCCTGTCCAGTTCCATGACGATTCATTTTCTCTTTCCCCTTCAGCCATTGATTTCCAAGCCGACTGTCACTACCTCAGCAAGAGAGATTTTCCTTTCGGTCAAAATGTTAAATGTGCACCTCCGACCCTCTTCTGATAAACCCTTCATTCTAAATTTTTAAAATTTAGACATGCAGTAAAAAGCCCTTCCGGCCCACGAGTCCGTTCCCCCCACCCCCCCCCCCCCCCACAACAACCTACAACTCCTGTATGCTTTTTGAAGGGTGGGAGAAAACTGGAGCACCTGGGGGAAACCCACGTAGACATGAGGAGAACGTGTAAACTCCTTACAGACTGCACCGGATATAAACCCCAGTCACTGGTGGCTGTAACAGTGAGACACTAACCGTTAGGCCAACCATGCGGGCCTTTCCCTTTCTAATTTCTGAAGATGCTTCCTGGTCTGTGAGGAGTTTCCAGCATGATCTGTTTTGTTACTCCCAATTCACCTAGAGGAACGCCTTCCCTCTGTTTACCTCCTCCAAGCCCCTCACAATCTTGTTTACCTCTGTCCAATGTCCTCCCAACCTTCGTTCTCCTGAGTTTTTCCAGTCTAAGCCCCCTGGAAATGTCCCTAATAAATCTCCTCGACGCCTCTTTTGTGACCTTCACAACCTTCCTAAAGTGAGGTGACACATTGTTCCAGAGCGAAACATGATTCCGAGAGACAGAGGTAGGGTGGACAGCCAGTGCCTTGGAATAGTAAACACCAGAAAACAACTGCACAAAGTGAAGGGAGGGAAGTTTAGGGGAGACATTGGGGGTGCCTGGAATGCCTTGCCAGGGGTGGGGGTGGAGGCTGAAACATTGAGATTATTTAAGAGACTTAGACTGGCACATGGATGGAAGAAAAATAGAGGGTTACGGGGTAGGGAGGGTTTAGTATTATTTTAAGGAATATATGGGTCGGCACAACATCGAGGGATTGAAGGGCCTGTACTGTAGTGTTCTATGTACTACGAAAGTCTGCAGGCGTTATGATTGTAGTCAACCACCCCCCATCTTCATCCCCGCCTCCTTCCCTCAGCTCTATCTCTCTCTTCCCTTTTCCCTCTGTCCCTGTTCACAGATCCAAAATCAATTCTCACCTCTCCTCTTATCATATCTGATTAACACCTTTTGTCTGTTGGTCTGGACTCCTTTCCTTCCCATTTTCCCCCTTTCTCCCCCCAGCCTGTAATTCAGATGTCTGACTTTATTCACTTACACCTTGAAGAAGGGCTCAGGCCTGAAATATCAGTAATATTTATAACACCACATAACAATTTACAGTATGGAAACAGGCCATCTCGGCCCTTCTTAGTTCACACTGATTTATGTGAAACTTCATTAGTCCCACCTACCTGCTCCCTGCCCATAACCTTCCTAACCCCCTCACTTCCACGTATTTATCCAACCTCCTCTTAAATGACAGAATTGACCCTCCTGCAACCCCCTCTTCCAGAAGACCATTCCACTCAGCCACCCCTCTCTGAGTGAAAAAGCTTCCTCTCATATCCCCTAACCCTTAACTTGTGACCCCTCATTCCAATCTCCCCTACCCTCAAGTGGAAGAGCCTATTCACATTTACTCTATTCCCCTCATAATTTTAAATACCTCTATCAAATCCCCCCTCCACCTTCTACGCTCCAATGAATTAAAGAGCCAGTCTACTCAATCTTTCTCCGTATTCTAGATACTGCAATCCAGGCAACATTTTAGTAAATCTTCTCTGCACCCTCTCTACCTTATTGATATCCTTCCTATAATTTGGAGTCCAGAACTGCACACAATATTCCAAACTTGGCCTCACCAATGTCTTGAACAGTCTCCCAGCTCCTATATTCCATGCTATGATTTTTAAAGGCCAGCATACCAAAAGCCTTCTTCACCACTCTACCTACATGAGACTCCACCTTCAAGGAACACTGAACCATTATTCCAAGATCTCTCTGTTCCTCTGCATTCCCAAATGCCCTCCCCTTCATTCCATATGTCCTACTTCGGTTATTCTTCCCAAAATGAAGCATTTCACACATCTACATTAAACTCCATCTGCCATCTTTCAGCCCACTCTTCTAAGCAATCTAAGTCCCTCTGCAGTCCATATCTTTACCTCCTAAGGACCCATGATACCGGCCGAGTTCCTCCATCATTTTTGTCTTTTAACTTTGTCTATGAAGATTCTCCTGGTTTCTTCTGCCGCTTATCTTTCTGCCCTTACCTTTTTTAAAAGCTTGATTTAAAACTCTGAATTGAAACCAGTAAATGCTGGAAACACTCAGCAGGCAGCAGCTGTACAAAGGGAAAGAGACAGTTGACATCTCGGGTTGAGAACCGTAGTTGTTTCTCTTTCCATCGATGCTGTCTGCTCCACTGAGTAGTTCCATCGCGCTGTTTTTATTTCAGACTTTCAGCATCTGCGGGTTCTTTGACTTTTCATTTTTGGTCAGTTCTGTGTTCCCATTCTCTCTGCATCCATCCTTTTTTTGTATAAAATATAGAACAATATAACAATACAGCACAGTACAGGCCCCTCAGCCCTCGATGTTGTGCCCACCCATATATTCCTTTAAAATAAGTATGAAACCCTCCCCACCTCATAACCATCTTTGATCCATGTGTCTGTCTAAGAGTCTCTTAAATGTCTCCAATGTTTCAGCCTTCACTACCATCCCTGGAAATGCATTCCAGGTACCAACAACTCTCTGTGTAAAAAAAAACTCACCCCTGATGTCTTCGCTAAACGTCCCTCCCTTCACTTTGTACGCACATCCTCTGGTGTTTGCTGATCCTGCTCTGGGAAACCGGCGCTGGCTGTCCAACCTGTCTATGCCTCTCATAATCTTGTAGACCTCTATCAAGTCTCATCTCATCCTTCTATGCTCCAAGGAGAAAAGCCCCAGCTCTACTAGCCTTGCCTCATTAGACTTGTTTCCCAACCCAGGCCACATGCTGGTAAATCTCCGCTGCCCCTTCTCCATAGCTTCCACATCCTTCCTGTAATGATGCATCCAGAACTGTACACAATACTCCAAGTGTAGTCTTACCAAAGAATTGTCTCTTGTTCTATAGCACGGATGTTGGCCTCCTGTTTCCATCCCTATTGTTGTTCAATTTCTCCACTGCTTCATAGATCTTCATTCTCCTGCACTGTTTATCTCCATTTCCCTCTGTGACCTGCTTCCTGACCTGCTGCTTCTACCCCAATTCTCTCCTGTGTGAAAGCAAGGTGCGGTTTGCTGCACTGAGGGTGGAAATCAATAAACGCGCTTACCCGTTGGCTGCCGATCTTTTGCCTCCTTCAGATACTGCAGTGCGTTCTCGCAGTCGCCAAGATGGTAGAAGGCAATGCCTACTCTGTACATGGCTTTGAAATTGTCCTTGTGCTTTCCAAGAATTTTCAGGCAGTACTCCTTCACCCGTTCATAATTCACAAGCTCCGACTGCAGAAGGCAGGCTGGTGAGGAATGGGAAGCAGAGTCAGACTCAGTAATGACCCTCCCCGGTCCTACACCGACTGTCGGCTGTTGTAATACGGGGCTTGGAGGGTGGCCCTCCGATCCAAGTTCAACTCCCACTCCAGAGACTTAGACCAATAATTCAATGGACAACAATTTTTTTCAAAAGGTTTGTTTCCAGAAAAAAACAATTGGGAATTATGATAGGCAACCTCAAGCTGAACACAAAGGCAATTTCAGATTTGCTGCAACACGTAGGAGGTTAGAGCAACATTAAATGAACGTTTATTGAATTTAACATTAAGCGTATACTTGCCACAACAGAATGTATTGGAGCTGTTTTGACATTGACGTGATATTTCTACTGTATTGAATCTTCCTGAAGACAAAAAATACTATTGTTAAGTACACTCACTATGCTATTGCCTGAAGAACATGTGCATCAACATGCATTCAGTCTATGATCAATGTAATGCACAGCATTTGTACGTGTGAGCTGCTTTTATAGTCTGTCTGCATCCGACCAGGCCCAAGACATTTTCATGGTACCTGCAACTGAGTGCCTGCCCAGGAATGCCTGGACTGACCAAAACAGCTTGCTTTGTAGGCAATATGCTAGCAGACTAGTAGAAAATAGGTTAGATTTTAATAAAAAAAGTATGTGATAGGAGAATATTTAAGGAGATTTTCATGGTCAGCTGCCCAAAGTCCAGAAACTGCACTCAAACGTGTTCAGGAAGCAAAATCTTCATTTTCCAGTGTAATCTAAGCTTACTCCAGAGAAGTACACTCCCAGAAGCAGATGAGGGTTTAAATGGAGGTCTGACTAGGTAACGATCCCCGATACGATTTGAAAGAACTGCAGGGGGGATTCTACTCTAATGTGTTGGGACCTCCCCATCAAACAACATCACCAATGTTTCAACATTACCATTGTTGGGTTTGGCTGTAGGTAAACTGTCTGCAACTTTTCCCTCAAGATGCAGTGACTAGACTCCAAAAAAACCATTGGGGATTGATAGATGCTGGATAAGTGTATTTTCCGGTTGTTTGAGACTTACTCTTTACACCTACATTAAGAATAAACAGTTTATGGATGGAAAATAATGATAATATGGGAAAAGAGATTATAATATCACCAAAAGCACCCCTAATATGCAATGAACTGATGCTTTTGAATTAAGGTAACAAAATTCTGGATATTTGGCGCTGAAAGGGGATCCGAACTATTGAGGACTGCTATGAAAATAGACAGCTCATGTCCTTTGAACAACTGAAGGATAAATATGATTTGCCTAATGGAACCTTTCACTACTTTCTACAGTTAAGATCCTTCCTAAGGGAAAGATGGGGCCCGACCATGACCCCACCTCAGGGGGATGAAGTGGAAGGGGTACTTTGACTGGGAGGCGCTCCCAAATTTATATCCAGAATGCACTTTGTACTTCAAAGTGAGAGCCTGAAGCCCGGCCTGCAAAGGTTGAGGGAGAGGTGGGAGTCGGACTTGGGATCGATGAAGAGTGTTGGTTAGATTTATGTAGGGAAAGTGCAACGTCGGTGATCAACGCCCACCTAAGATTGGTACAATATAATTTCTTCCACCAATTATATCTCACACCACAAAAGTTACATAAAGGAACTACAGAGATATCGGAAATGTGCTTCAGGTGTGGATTAGAAATTGGTACCTTTATACATTCCACATGGACCTGCATGAAGATTAAACCCTTTTGGTTGGAATTTTCTAATATATTAATTAGGATTATGAGAACAGACTTCCTGCCAGATCTGGAGCTGTATTTATTGGGAAACCTAGAGGATGTGGGCAGAACATTAACTAAATTCCAAATTAAATTTGTAGACATTGCCCTGTCAGTGATCACCTGGAAGTCCGACTCCCCGCCCCTGCTCATCTCTCGCTGGACCACGAAGATACACCACTGCGTGCCCATGGAGAAGATAACGTATAATTTAAGAAATAGGTATGATGCTTTTGCCAAAATATGGCACCCTTACCTAGAGCACTTTGGTGCGCAGATGTAACAACAGCCCACAGTTTAAAAGAGCCAACAAAATACATCAAGGTAAAAGCAGTGAAATGCCTCAAAGAGTAAAAGTCGATTTGAAAGACTGGCGGGACGCGGAAGTTTCCTTTCCTTTATCTTTTTACCATTTTTTTTTGTTTGTCACTTTAATTGCCTTAAGTTGTTGTTTAATTTAGTGGGGAGGGAAGGAAATGGTCAGTAGGCTGATATAGTGTTTGCATCTGAGAAGTGACGTATACTAAGAGAAAATGCAAATACGATAACAAGAATTGTCCTTTCTGATGTGATGCTATGTTTGTTTTAGAAAATTGAAAAATAAAATTTGCAAAAAAACAGGAACAGTTTAAATGGCAAAAAAATACTTCAAAGACACCCCACCACCCAGGCCGTGCCCCCCTCCCCCCTTCAACCCTGCCCTGTGCAGCACCAGTGATTGGGACTGGAGTTCAAATCCTGCGCTGTCTGTGAGGAGCTTGTGCAGCCTCCCCATTATCTGCTTGGTTTTTTTCTGGGGGCTCCACTTTCCTCCCACCGTTCAAAATGTACTGGGTTAATTCGGTGCAATTGGGCGGCACGGGCTCGTGAGCCAAAATGGCCTGTTATATTACTAAAAAAATTATTTTATTTTATTTATTATGCGATTGTACAAGTACAACCCAAAGAAACTGCATACTCCAGTCCTAGCTGCAAAAACATGTAGACGCACAACTAGCTATAACACACAACTAGCCAAATGATTCATTGCAGGACATTTACACATGCATAATTATAAATAAATATTGTTTAATAAATAGTAGAGTCTCAGAAGGTTTGTATGAACAGGAGATCTGAGGGTGGTTATCTGGAACAAGCTGCCAGAGAAGATGGTAGAGATATTTACATTTGATGGGAATTTGGAGAGGTTTGTCTGATCAGTTCATTCATTTACATCTTGAAGCCCAAAATGTTGGTTCTGTATCTTGCTTTGCTATTTGACCTGCTGTTTCTCCTGCTTTGTCTTTTTATTTCAGTTCATTCAGTCATTAGGAGTCGTTCTCGCTGCCCGCGGGGAAGAAGCTGCTCCTCAGCCTGGTGGCGCTGGCTCTGATCCTCCTGCATCTCCTCCCCGACGGGAGCAGCTGAAAGATGTTGTCTGTGGGTGGTAGGGGTCCTCGATGATTTCGAATGCCCTCTTCAGACAATAATGTTGATAGATCACATGAATGGAGTAAGTCATACAGCTTGCGATGTCTGCTTCATCATTCAATACAAATGTCCTTTTGCCCACTTTCCTTCATTACTCTGATATCCAGAAACTCACTGTGAATCTATCCAGTGAACTGCGCCTCTTTAGTAGAGAATTTCAAAAGATTTCGGAATCAGAATCAGGATTTATTGTCATGAACAAGTCATGAAATTAGGTGTTTTGCAGCAGCGTCTCAGGGCAAAATATTACTATATAAAAAAATTAAAATAATAGTTCACGAAAAGCAAGAAAAGTCCGTGGTTCATTGATTATTCAGGAATCTGATGGCGGAGGGGAAGAAGCTGTCCTTGTGCCACTGAGTGCTCGTCTTTAGGCTATTTCCCGATGGTAGCAGAGTGAAGAGGGCACAGCCAGGGTGGTGGGGGTCTTTGAGGATAGAGGCTGCTTTTTTAAGACACCGCCTCTTGTCGATGTCCTCGATGGAGTGTGATCTGGTGCCTGTGATGTCGCAGGCCGGGTTAACAACCCTCTGGAGTTTATTCTTGTCCTGAGAGTTGGCTCTTCCATACCAGGCAGTGATGCAACCAGCCAGAATGCTCTCCACGGACCACCTGTAGAAGTTTATGTGAATCTTCAGTGACGTACAGAATCTCCTCAGACACCTCACAAAGTCTAGCCGCTGGCGAGCCTTCTTCGTGATTGCATCAATGTGGAGGCTCTAGGACAGATCCTCGGAGATGTTGACACCCAGGAATTTGAGGTTCTTGACCCTCTCTACTTCTGAGCCCTCAATGAGGACTGGGTTGTGTTCCCCTGACTTCCTCCTGAAGTCCACAATCACCTCTTTGGTTTTGCTAACATTGACCGCAAGGTTGTTGTCGTTACACCATTCAACGAGCTGATCCATCTCCCTCCTGATGGCTTCCTCAATGCTGTTCGTGATTCTGCGGACAACTGTGGTGTCATCGGTGAACTTGTAGATGGCATTGGAATTGTATTTGGTCACTCAGTCATGGGTGTATATTGAGTAGACTAAGCATGCATCCTTGGGGTGTACCTATATTAATGATCAGTGAGGAGGAGACGTTGTTTCCAATTCGTACTGCCAGTGGTCTTCCGAATAGAAAATCAAGGATTCAGTTGCAAAGGGGGGGGGGGGGTGTACAGGGGCCTAGAGTTTGCAGTTTCTTGACCAGCCCTGAGAATTGAAGGTGTTGAAGGCTGAACTGTAGTCGATGAAGAGCAGTTGTATGTATGAGTTGCTATTTTTGAGGTGATCCAGAGCTGAGTGGAGAGGCAGCTCTGGGTGAAGAAAGGTCTCCAAATCCCTGCGATGGATGGCTGATCCTTTGAGATTGAGATCCATTCAGTGCATTCCCCCCTAACAATGTTGTATGTTTCACCCAGATCACCTCTCGTTCTTGTAAACTTTAATGAGTGCAGAGTGAAACATGAACGTCTGCAGATGCTGAGATTGTAGAAAAGACACAGAGATGCTGGAGAAACTCGGCTGGTCTCGCAGCATCCATAGGAGGTAAAGATTTATTACCAAGGTTTCGAGCCTGAGCCCTTCTTCAAGGTGTGAGTAAAAAGCAGGCAGGAGCCTACATTAAAATGTGGGGGGAGGGGAGGTGGAGAGAAGTGCAGACCCACAGACAAAAGGTGTTAATCGGATATGATAAGAGGAGAGAAGGTGAGAACTGATAGGGGAAAGGGGCAGATTGTGGCTCTGGTAAAGGAGACAGAGGGGAAAGGGGAGAGACAGAGCGAGAGGAAAGGAAACAGGGGGAAAGATGGGGGGGGGGTGGTGCTCATGAAAGTAGACCCAGTCTGACACCAGAGTTTCTTTTAAATTATTCATTCATTAAAAGTGGACATTGCCGGTGAGGATTGTCGATCCCTAATTGTCCCGGAACTGAGGAGGCCAGTTAATAGTCAATCATGTTGTTGTGTCTGGAGCCACTTGTAAACCACATAGTACAAGGACAACAGTGAATCAGAGGGATTTTAGCAGCAACCTGTGGCTTTGTGCTCATTATTGCTGAACAGTACAGGCCCTTCGGCCCACAATGTTGTGCCAACCCAGATATACCTCACAAATAAAACTAAACCCTCCCTACTTTATTTTTCTTTCAATTTTTCTGACGATTGGGGTATTTGTACAGCATGGGCTCGAGGGCCAAAAGGGCCTGTTACCTTGCTGCATGTCTAAATTAAATGTAAAAACTAAAGAAAAAAATATTTGTAAATTTCTACCAATTTAAAATGTACGTTCAGCATTGGTGTGGTATGTCACTCCTTGCTTGAAATACAGAATATTTTTCATTCAACAACTGGATTCCGATTTCTTGGGATCCACTGTGTTTGAAGGTAAAGAATTAAACGTTGGTTCTGCTTCATTCAGTGACTCAAGCCTCTCCGTCACATATCTCTGCTCTTGCTAAGTTATTCTCCCCGATTCCATAGCAACAAGCAGTCTCGATACCACTTCTCCTACCTTTTACTTCATCTTTGCGGATTTTTCTCTGCATCCCATCAAACATTGAGTCTGGCCTTTATTACTAGAGAAATCTACTGATGGAAATCCAGACAAATAAAATGCCAATATATAGGCCTAAAATTGGACAGTAATTAGGCCTTGAGGGGGTGGTGTCATGGAGGCGCAGCAGTGACTGCACCTACCGAGAAGACTGAAGCGGGCAAGGCCACCATCATCTTAACCTTCTACAGGAGTTCTATCAAAAGCATCCTGGCCGGCTGCATCACAGTGGGGTACGGGCGCTGCAGAGAAATGGATCAGGGGCCAATGCACAGGACCGTAAGAGTGGCAGAGAGGATCACTAGAGTCTCCCCCCAACCATCGATGTGACCTACTGGGATCATTGTCTGAAGAGGGCGCGCAAAATTACTGAGGACCCCTTCCACCCCTGCACACATGACATCTTTCAGCGGCTCCCATCGGGGAAGAGATCCAGGAGGATCGGAGCCAGCACTACTGGGCTGAGGAACAGCTCTCCCCGCCGGCAGCGAGAAGGCTGAACGACCAAAGGAACAACTCGCACTGACCCTCCGAGACTCTCATATTCATGAAACAATATTTATTTGTATATATGAATATTTGTCCTGCATATTTATTGCCTGTCTGTGTGTGTTACACCAAGGACCAGAGAACGCTGTTTCGTCGGGGTGTACTTGTGCGATCAGCTGACAATATACTTGACTTGAAATATGCACTGCTGACGGACATCCAGATTGTGGCGATATGTAATGACACCACTAGGTCACCCGGGGTCATCTGGGTGACCTTGTCTATAAAGCAGTCCAGATCTACAGTCTAGCCTTCCAGGTTCGTCTTGCAGAGAGTCAAGACCTCTTGTAATTCCACCACTAGGCCACCAGGGGTCATCCCAGTGACCTTGTCCATAAAGCAGTCCAGAGCTACAGTCTAGCCTTCCAGGTTTGTCTTGCAGAGACAAGACCTCTTGTAATTCCACCACTAGGCCACCAGGGGTCATCTCGGTGACCTTGTCCATAAAGCAGTCCAGAGCTACAGTCTAGCCTTCCAGGTTTGTCTTGCAGAGACAAGACCTCTTGTAATTCCACCACTAGGCCACCAGGGGTCATCTCGGTGACCTTGTCCATAAAGCAGTCCAGAGCTACAGTCTAGCCTTCCAGGTTTGTCTTGCAGAGAGACAAGACCTCTTGTAATTCCACCACTAGGTCACCAGGGGTCATCCCGGTGACCTTGTCTATAAAGCAGTCCAGAGCTACAGTCTAGCCTTCCAGGTTTGTCTTGCAGAGAGACAAGACCTCTTGTAATTCCACCACTAGGTCACCAGGGGTCATCCCGGTGACCTTATCTATAAAGCAGTCCAGAGCTACTGTCTAGCCTTCCAGGTTTGTCTTGCAGAGAGACAAGACCTCTTGTAATTCCACCACTAGGCCACCAGGGGTCATCCCGGTGACCTTGTCCATAAAGCAGTCCAGAGCTACAGTCTAGCCTTCCAGGTTTGTCTTGCAGAGAGACAAGACCTCTTGTAATTCCACCACTAGGTCACCAGGGGTCATCCCGGTGACCTTGTCTATAAAGCAGTCCAGAGCTACAGTCTAGCCTTCCAGGTTTGTCTTGCAGAGTGACAAGACCTCTTGTAATTCCACCACTAGGCCACCAGGGGTCATCTCGGTGACCTTGTCCATAAAGCAGTCCAGAGCTACAGTTTAGCCTTCCAGGTTCGTCTGGCAGAGAGACAAGACCTCTTGTAATTCCACCACTAGGCCACCAGGGGTCATCTCGGTGACCTTGTCCATAAAGCAGTCCAGAGCTACAGTCTAGCCTTCCAGGTTCGTCTCGCAGAGACAAGACCTCTTGTAATTCCACCACTAGGCCACCAGGGGTCATCTCGGTGACCTTGTCCATAAAGCAGTCCAGAGCTTACAGTCTAGCCTTCCAGGTTCGTCTCGCAGAGACAAGACCTCTTGTAATTCCACCACTAGGCCACCAGGGGTCATCCCGGTGACCTTGTCCATAAAGCAGTCCAGAGCTACAGTCTAGCCTTCCAGGTTTGTCTTGCAGAGAGACAAGACCTCTTGTAGTTCCACCACTAGGCCACCAGGGGTCATCTCGGTGACCTTGTCCATAAAGCAGTCCAGAGCTACAGTTTAGCCTTCCAGGTTCGTCTGGCAGAGAGACAAGACCTCTTGTAATTCCACCACTAGGCCACCAGGGGTCATCTCGGTGACCTTGTCCATAAAGCAGTCCAGAGCTACAGTCTAGCCTTCCTGGTTCGTCTCGCAGAGACAAGACCTCTTGTAATTCCACCACTAGGCCACCAGGGGTCATCTCGGTGACCTTGTCCATAAAGCAGTCCAGAGCTTACAGTCTAGCCTTCCAGGTTCGTCTCGCAGAGACAAGACCTCTTGTAATTCCACCACTAGGCCACCAGGGGTCATCCCGGTGACCTTGTCCATAAAGCAGTCCAGAGCTACAGTTTAGCCTTCCAGGTTCGTCTGGCAGAGAGACAAGACCTCTTGTAATTCCACCACTAGGTCACCAGGGGTCATCCCGGTGACCTTGTATATAAAGCAGTCCAGAGCTACAGTCTAGCCTTCCAGGTTTGTCTTGCAGAGAGACAAGACCTCTTGTAATTCCACCACTAGGTCACCAGGGGTCATCTCGGTGACCTTGTCCATAAAGCAGTCCAGAGCTACAGTCTAGCCTTCCAGGTTCGTCTTGCAGAGACAAGACCTCTTCGTGTACATATTAGTTTATTAAAGCTGTCTTACACTCGCACTGCTGGTGTGGTTATTGTCAGTACACAGATAAATAAAGCTAACTGAATTGCAAATATAATTGCCTAAAATTGAGGGGGTAGAGATATGCAGAAAATCAAAAAGCAGAGAAAAGATCTTCTGTTCGATCCTGAAAGCAACTTAATCTATGGAATGATTTGCTAACCTACATGCACAGCAAGATCACAAAGTGTCATTGTATCAATGTCTGGAGAACCTGGTTCTCGGTGAAGCAGAGGGAAAATCAGAGAGCTAAGGGCATGGGGAAACGGAAACTTTGTCAAACATCTACAGATGTGCGGTGGACCTGCTGCATCACCAAAAACACCAATACTCCCAAGCGGAAAGCCCTGCAAAAGGTAGTGGGCACAGCCCGGGACATCACAAGCAAAACCCTCCCCACCATCCAGAACATCTACAGGGAACGTTGCCATCAGAGAGCAGCAACGATCAACAAGGAACCACACCACCCGGCACACGCTCTGTTCTCGCTGCTGCCATCAGAAAAGAGTTCTTGGTGCCACAAGACTCGCACTACCAAGTTCAGGAACAGATGCTCCCCCTCCACCATCAGACTCCTCGACGACAAACTCAATCAGGTACTACCAATAAGTGGTAATTCTGCCTGCCCGGCAGGGAAAAGAATCTCAGGGTTGTATGTGATATCATGTATGTACTCTGACAAGAAAGCTGAACTAATACAATCTGAAAGTTAAAAGAATACAATTCTACTTTGCTGAAGGGTTCCCCAGATGCCACTCTCGTGTTATGCACAGAGCCAGTTTGCTGATTTGTGGGAAGTAGGGGTGTAACATCATTTTCCAATAATGGTGACAGAGAGAGAAAAAAAAAATCAGGTGGTAAAATATTGCGGGAATAATGGGGAAAAACATTTGAGATTGACAATGTGGTGTAGGGAGGATCTTGGACCATAAGATATAGGAGCAGTAGGCTATTCGGCCTGTTGAGTCCGCTTCACCCACTCAGCCCCACTCCCTTGCCTGCCACCCCCCTCCCACCCCCAAGTTCCAGATCGTGATGAAAGGCATTGGGCAACACCCGGAGATCTCCAGACAGTTTACGGACTCCAGAGACAAACACCAGGCTGACGTTGAAGGAGTGCTGCATTATTGGAGGGACCGTTAAAAGCCCATCTCCCACCCCATGGAAATGGACGTGAAAGATCCCATGGCACTCTCTGAGGCTCGGGGTTCCCCACGCCCTCCTGGTCAATTTTTACGTCTCAAACAACTTTACTGAGACCAACAGGGGAACCTTGTGATGTGCATATCAGTGACAGCGTGCCTCCATAATGTTAGTAACAGCATCTCACTGTCGGAATGTTCTATGATTTGAAAGATACAGCCAATGCTCAGATGTTATAGCAAACCCCGCCCACCCCCTCCCCCCCCCCCCCCAACCAGCTGAAGACTAGCACGGTTCTTTGTAACTGTTCTTACCATCCTAGCTTAAAGAAAGGGTTCCTCATTCTCCCCTTGTATTTTTCTCGTTGACTACAGCTCCGCTTTCCACACCTCATCCCCTCAAGCCTCAAGACCTGTGCCTCTGCACCTCCCTCCACAAACGGATTCTCAACTTCCTCGTTGTAAGACGACAGTCAGTGCGAATCAGAAACAACGTCTCCTCCTCACCGACAATCAACACAGGCTTATCGCCCTCCTCCACTCCCTCTTCCATCCACGTCTGTGCGGCCGGGCGCAGTTCGAATGCCATTGACGAATTTGACGTCAACACCACGGTTGTCTGCAGATTCACAGAGAGCGATGAGGAATTGTACAGGAGGGAGATTGGTGTCACAGCCACAACCATTAGCTAAAACCAAGGAGCAGATTGTACACTTCAGGAGGGGGAAATCAGGACATGAACCAGCAGTGGAGGGGGTAAAGAACTTCAAATTCCTAGGTGTCAACATCTCTGAAGATCTATCCTGGGGCCATCATGTCGATGCCATCTTGAAGAAGGCTCACCAGCAGCTATATTTCGTTAGGTGTTTGAGAAGATTTGGTATGCAGATCTCTACAGGTGTACTGTGGAGAGCATTCCAACTGGTTGCATCACTGCCTGGCACAGAGGTGCCCATGCACAGGTCAGGAAGAAACTTGTGAACTCGGCCAGTGCCATCACGGCCACCAGTCTTCACTCCCTTAAGGATATCTACGGGGGGGGGGGGTGTCTCAAGAAAGCGGCCTCTATCCTCAAGGACCCCCCCACCACCCAGGCCATGACCTCTGCTACCATCGGGAAGGAGGTACAGGAGCCTGAAGACAAACAGTCAGTGGTACCCGTCCAGCTTCTTCCCTGCCGCCATCAGATTCCTGAACGGACAATGAACCAAAGACACTGCCTCGCTTTTTTCTTTTCCGTTAATTTAGTTACTTTTAAATGGTGCAATATGGAAATGTAATTTATAACTATTTTTACATCCTGGGATGCACAATTCTGCCACCGCAAAGCCAACAATTTCTGTGACATTTTCGTGAGAGTAAACCTGATTCTGATTAAATTCATTGATGCCAGTGGTGACGAATGGCAGAGTGATGTGTGGGGACAGGACCTGGGATTCAGGCCATGTGGTTGGGGATAAGATCTAGAGAGTGGATGAAGGCTGTGGGATGGAAATGAGGTTGATGGTGGCCAAAGGGACTGGGGATGGGGAAATAGGGCAGAGAAAGGCCGAAGGAAAGTCGATAAATCATTCTAAACCTAGTTCCCCCCTCCCATTGACGTGATCGACCCAGATCGTTGTCTGAAAAATCATTGAGGACCCCTTCCGCCCTGCACACGCCATCTTTCAGCTGCTCCCGTCAGGGAAGAGATCCAGGAGGATCGGAGCCAGGGCCACCAGGTATTTCTCCAGTTCCTTTACTCCAGCTGGACTTGGCAAACTCGCATGCATAAATCCACCTTGGCCTGTGGTTTCCACGTTTTATGCTAAAGATATTGGCTTGCATGCAATTGAGGATGTTTACAACTCTTTATGTAGAGTCGGTAAGTGAAATGAATTTAATATGTAATGATCATCCAACAGACACGATGAACATTCGCAATCTTTAAGTGCTGGTGAGTTTCCACCCATATCAGGCCCACGTAAACTACAATTGCAGCAGTTTCCACCCCAGGCACATTAAGTTATTACCACATCAATAAATAATGAGGTCCTTAATTAGTGAGATGTACAGATACCCAACAAATACAATGAAGTTCAATCCCCCCCGCCCCACATGCCCGTGCACGCACCCACATGTAAGCACACATATACCACTCCACACACACGCACAGGCTCTTATATATACACAAGTAAAAACACGTAAAATAATTTGCAAGAAGGACCACAAAACACAGTGTAATGGCACAGTGCGCACAGGGGGCTGCTTCACAGCTTGAGAGACTCAAATTCAATGCTGACCTTTGGTTACATGCTCCCCCCACCCCTGGAAACCACAGTGATTTCCTCCAGGTGCTCTGGTTTCCTCCCAGATCTCAAGGACGTTCAGGTTGGTGGCTTTATTGATGCCCCCCAGCGGTAAGATGCCCCCCAGTGTGTGGATGGGGGCTAAAATCTGGGGAGAATCGATGGGGATGCGGGGAGAAATGAGTCTCGAGTTAGTGGGTGGTTGATGGCTAGCAGGGACTGTGGGCTGAAGGGCCTGTTTTTGTGCCAGATGACTCAACACACACGATGCCAGTCGAGATCCCCGTACCCAAAATTCCAAAAAAAGAAAAGATCCAAAAACCAAACTTGTTTTAGCGCCAACATGACATCACAAGTCGAGAAAGATTCAATCTTGGTGCCAGTTTGATAACAATAACTAAAAAAAAAACCGGGAAGATGCCAAACAGAGCTGGGTCCAAGTCCTCAGCATCGGCTGCAGCCGGAGTCGGGGATGGTGACTCCATCGGGGGTGGTGCCGTTCGCTTTGAAGAGGTCGCCTCGGGCTCCCGGGCAGGAGCAGGGGTCGTAGTCAGGGGCCAGCGGCGGAGGAGGGGAGGTGTCGGGGACAAGCAGTGGCAGAGGGGAGATGTTGGGACTGGCAGTGGGGAGGTGTCAGGACTGGTGGCAGCAGTGGAGAAGTCTCGGGGCTGGTGGCGGTGGTGGGAAGGTGTCGGGGAACCAGTGGTGGCAGCGGTGGGAGATGTCGGGGATCAGTGGCAGTGGTGGGAAGGTGTCAGGGACCGGTGGCGGCAATGGGAAGATATTGGGGACTGGGGGTGGCAGTGGGAGATGCTGAGGACCGGTGGTGGAGGTGGGAAGGTGTCGGGGAACCAGTGGTGGCGGTGAGAGATGTCGGGGACCATCCGCGGCAAAAGACAAAACCCAAAGTTAATAAGGCAGATGACATTGGAGGAAACATTTGAAAAAGCCGTCGAGGAGAATTTCTAGTGTTTGGTACTGCATTTATCTTCTTTTGTAAGCACCAAACATTTCATGTGAATTTTCCACTTATAGTGTCATGTTGGCGCTCAAAAAGCCTGCCGTTGTTTGTTGTGGTAGTTTAATTGCTGATGCAGGTACGCTACTGACGCTATTGGGCTGCTTGGTTCCATTATTGCAAAAAACATCTAGTCCCAAGTGTTTCGCATACAGGGTAGTGTACCTATATTGGGGGGCAGGGCTTACATACCCACACCCATGTCCCTCCTCCCTGCACAGTCCTTGAATCCACAATCTCCTGCAGCACAAATTCATACACGCCAGCCTTCTCCTCGGCTCCAATAACAAGACTGGAAAATCCACATCAGGACCAGTAATGACTATGGACCCAAGGGATTGTTCCATAATCACCCTGCAAATAAACACAGGCTGTGTCCTGAAATATTAATGCATGCAGTTTTCCATCTCAGGGTAATCAGAAACCAAGAGAAGTTGGCCATTAAGAGCATTATGGTATAAAGAGATCGTGAGAATGGATTCAGAAATTGAACTGAATCAGAAACACCGATAATGTAGCCAGATGAGCAAAGGAGACCTATCCTGTGCCCTGGCACTTACCCAGCCCACTCACCCAATTCCCCGCCCCTTTCTACTCTCCACTTGACTGGAGGAGTGTCATATCTTCCACGCCACCATTACAAAGCAACCTCTATCCTAAATGTTCCCTCCATCACTGGGAAGGTACATTGTGGAGGATCGTGGCTGTTGCATGACAGCACTGCCCATTACCTGATCGGAAGGCATGTCACCTGCCAATCAAGGCTTGACCCCACCCATCCCTGACACATTGGCCCCTTTAAGTACCTTTGTATTCATTGGCCTTTGTAATCAATTGGACCATGTTGGCACCGAGCCATTGGTCACCTGTAGATTACGTGGGCTGGACTCCCCAGCCCTCCAATATGATAAAGGGTGTCACATGTGCTTGCCTCTCTCTCTTTTTGCCATCTCCGAGGGGCCATCCTGCTTCACTCCAGGCCGAGTACCTTGGAATGGTGCTGGAGAAATTATTTGAATTGCGCACTAGTTGGGGGCATCTTCCCAGACGGGAGCAGTGAGAAGCGGGCATGGCCTGGGTGTTGAGGGTCTTTGATGATAGAACCTGCTTTCTTGAGATGCCAGTGGAGCGAAGATCAGTGGGTGCTGGCCGACTTCAGAGCTCTCTGTCGCCTCTCCCTGTCCTGTGCATTGTCCGGACCAGACAGTCATGCAACCAGTCGGAAGGCTCCCCACGGTACACCTGTAGAAATTTGGAAGTGTCCTCGGTGACGTCCCGAATCTCAAACTCGCCTTCATGATTGCAATAACATAAAGATGCAAGGATAAATCTTAAGTCATGCTGGCACCCAGGAATTTGAAGTTCTTTTCCCTTTCCACTGCTGACCCCACCACAAGGACTGATCTGATTTCCCCTTCCTCAAGTCCACAATCACTTCCTTGGTTTGGCTGACGTTGAGTGCAAGGTTGTTGTTCTGACAACACTCAGTGAGCTGGTCTATCCCCCTCCTGCTCATTGCCGCCTGTGACTCTGCCGACGACTGTGAATGCCACTGGAAAATTTGTAGATGGCCTTTGAACTGTGCCTGGTCACGGGTGTCCGGAGAGGAGAGCAGTGGGCTCTCAATCTTCCCACCCTCATGGTGCTTTCTGCACCAACGACACGCTCGGGGTCTCGTGAAGAAGCAAAAGCAGACTCACCACGAGAATCAAATGCGATGTCAGTGGTGACGGGAACTTTGTGATTGAACCATTAAACCTTTCCAATGGGTCGGAAATTGAGCGGGCAATTCATCGCTCCTTTTATGGGCTGCACGGCCACCAGTTTCCAGATCAAGAGAATTCTATTGTCGTAGCCTGCTCTGCAAGGGATTGGAAGCCGTCTTTAGACAGGACAGATGATGCAACACTGAGCAGTGCAACCGGTTACAATACCAGGTCTAATCTCTTACCGTAAGGGTGCTTCACAGTAAAAAGTTCAGTCCAGAAGTTGATCCAAACGTGCCAACATCGCTTACACCCAATGGAATACGTTTTGGTGGGAGAGTCATCAAGCCGTTCCATGCCGAAAAGGCCCTTCAGCTCAACTTGTCTATGTTTTGAATATTTTATTTTCAAAAATTTTACATAGTGACATTTTAAATATATATTAAACTTTTTCTCTCAAACACAACACCCCCCCTTCCAGCCGTATAGATCCGTTCACGGTTACACCTTACATGTATTTTAGGTGTTTAGAGTATGGTTGGGGAAACTACGTTCCATATATAATAGTTACTTTTCTACCCCTTTTTATTACTGTATCTGGGCCCCTGTGTGGTCTGGGTGTAGCTGCCAGGCCTTTACAAAAGTATCATATTCACTCTTTAAGTTAGATGTCATTTCCACCCACCCCCCCCCCCCATAGGTTTACAACTGCCGTCCATCGTGCTACAAGTCGAGAGGAGTTGGACGTGCAAGTGATCGCGATACATTTTTTCCCTACCTCAACTTGACTGAGTTAGTGATCTGGGCTTGTCCCATTAGCCTGCATTTGGCGCATACTCTTCTCACCCCTTTTTGTCCACATATCTGTTCATACGTCTTTTGAACACCTTAATGGTAGTCAGCTCTACAACTTCTTCTGTCGGCTTGTTCAACATAAATCATTCCCTTTAGATCATTCCCCTCTTACCTTACACCTTTGCTCTATAACTTTAGAGTCCCTGCCCGGTGGTGGGGGGGGGGGGGGGGGGCGGGAAACGACATTGTATCCCTTTACCTTAGTTACATCTCTCATGATGTCATAAACTTCTGCAAGGCCTCTCTCAGCTTCCAACACTTGCTGTGTTAACTGGCTACCCTGTATCTTTGGCTTGGCTTCGTGGACGAAGATTTATGGAGGGGGTAAAAAGTCCACGTCAGCTGCAGGCTCGTTTGTGGCTGACAAGTCCGATGCGGGACAGGCAGACACGATTGCAGCGGTTGCAAGGGAAAATTGGTTGGTTGGGGTTGGGTGTTGGGTTTTTCCTCCTTTGCCTTTTGTCAGTGAGGTGGGCTCTGCGGTCTTCTTCAAAGGAGGTTGCTGCCCGCCAAACTGTGAGGCGCCAAGATGCACGGTTTGAGGCGATATCAGCCCACTGGCGGTGGTCAATGTGGCAGGCACCAAGAGATTTCTTTAGGCAGTCCTTGAACCTCTTCTTTGGTGCACCTCTGTCACGGTGGCCAGTGGAGAGCTCGCCATATAACACAATCTTGGGAAGGCGATGGTCCTCCATTCTGGAGACGTGACCTACCCAGCGCAGCTGGATCTTCAGCAGCGTGGACTCGATGCTGTCGACCTCTGCCATCTCGAGTACTTCGACGTTAGGGTTGAAAGCGCTCCAATGGATGTTGAGGATGGAGCGGAGACAACGCTGGTGGAAGCGTACAATGGTTATACTTCACTGCTTGTTGAAGTTCCTAGACTGTGAGATGTACCAGTCTTCCTTCTGCTTCAAAGACCGTAAGAGCGGTAGGGAGGATCACTGGAGTCTCCCTCGTCAAGCTCTTCTGGAATCGTTAACTGAAGGGGGCGCGCAAAATCACTGAGGACCCCTTCCACCCCGCGCACAGCATCTTTCAGCTGCTCCCATCGGGGAAGAGATACAGAGGATCAGACCACCAGGCTGAGGAGCAGCTTCTTCCCATGGGCAGTGAGAACGCTGAACGACCAAAGGATCTGTTCACACTAACCCTGTTTGTGAAACAATATTTATTTATTTGAATATCTGAATACTTGTAATGCATATGTATTGTTTGTCTGTAGGTGAGCTATGTCTAGTTGTGTGTCTGCGTGACCGGTGAACACTGTTTCGTCGGGTTGTACTTGTACAATCAGATGACAATAAACTTGATTTGATCTCCTCTCATTTGAGAGAATGTGAGCAGTTTCTGCCTCATCAACGCATCCCCAAGCCCCGGCTTGTGGCCACTGTGCCAGTTCAGCTCTCACTAAACTTAAATCTTAACTTTAGCTATCCAGCACGGTAACAGGCCATTTCGGCCCATGAGCCTGCGCCGCCCAATTTACACCCCATCAACCTACAACCCCCGGTACGTTTCAAACGGTGGGAGGAAACTGGAGTCCCCGGGGAGAACACACAGGATCCTGCCAGAAAGCACGGGATTCAAACCCCAGTCCCGATGGCTGGCGCTGTAACCACCACGCCAATCGTGCCTCCCTAGCCGGGGGGGGGGGGGGGGGGGGGGTTATCTGTCCTTCCTCAGGTCACAACTGTCTGTGTTTAGATAGATTACAGTAAACAAGCAGTGAATTTCTACTGGTGTTGCTGCGATCATTGGAAGTGAAGTTAAAATCAATGGAACAATGCACATTTCAAGACTGTCAAACTGCAGAAGATTGATTTTTCAATTATTAATCTTTTTATTCTGCTATGTAAATGTTAGTTATAATTTCAATGATCAGTTCCTTTCTCCCTCGAACGTCACCTTGTGAAACGTGAGTTCATGTGTCTCCTCCCCCATCTTATCTCTGTCCCTTCTTATATTTCAAAACATATTCATGCATATTATCCGAAGCACTGAGCATAAGACGTTCAATATTTTTTTATAACGTCTTCCTTTTCTCATCACTTCACATCAGGCACATTGTCAGTTGTGAATGGTTTACAAATTCTTCTCTGGGGGGGGGGGGGGGGTTAAACACAAGTTGGAGTGCGCAGGAGGCCCCGCTTCGCACAACGCCTTTCCATCGCCAGCGATCCGACCTTGGGTTCCAACCTGCGCTGTCTGTACGTTCTCCCAGTGTCTGCATGGGATCCCCCCCCCCCCCCAGGGGCTCCCACCATTCGAAACGCACCGGGGGCGTGGGGAGTAAATTGGGCGGCGCGGACTCGTGGGCCGAAACGGCCTGCTACCGTGCTGCACGTCTAAAGAAAGAAACCGTGGCCTTTCCTCATGAAGCCCTGACAGCAGCAGTGTCAGACCCACTGTGTCCATCAGCACATAGTCCGGGACCTTAGGGTGAGTTATTTTGCAGTGGTGATTTGCCATCAGTATTTTGCTCCAGGATACGAGTGAGATTCGGGCAGACCAGACAGACTGGTAGATAAGCAGAAGAAGTCAATGTCCTATCGTGTGTCTCTGGGAACAGCCCCTACACCTCTTCAACACAACTACCTCAGCAAATATCTTCATGCCAGAGGTGCATTCTGTAAAGAGATGGGAAACTGCTGGAGGGAAATACAGCACACAAACAGGCCTTTCAGCCCAGCAAGACTGTGCCAACCATTTATATTGATCCCACTTTATCCTCTCCAAGTTCAACTCACTACCAATGCCCCTGAGTGTAAAGCCCTGCAAAAGGTAGTGGACACAGCCCAGGACATCACAGGCCAAACCCTCACCACTATTGAGTACATCTACAGGGAATGCTGCCATCGGAGAGCAGCAGCAATCATCAAAGACCCTCACCACCCAGCACATGCCCTCTTCTCATTGCTGCCATCAGGAAGGAGGTATCGGTGCCACAAGACTCGCACCCAACAGGTTCAGGAACAGCTGCTCCCCCTCCACCATCAGACTCCTCAACAACAAACTCAATCAGAGATTCATTTAAGGACTCTTAATTTTGCACTTTGTGTTTTCTTTTCCTCTCTGAATTGTACAGTTTGTTTACATAGCTCCTCAAGTACAGTTTTTTTTTCGCTACCAATAAGTGGTCATTCTGCCTCGTCCACAGGAAAAAGGAATCTCAGGGTTGTATGTGATGTCATGAATGTTCTCTGACAATAAATCTGAACTTTCTTCCTTCACCCACTAGATTTACAGTGCCCAATTAACCTACGACATAGCACATTGAAAACTACAGCTCAGTACAGGCCCTTCGGCCCACAGTGTTGTGCCAACCATAATAACCTACTCTACCTATTGCCTAGAACTTCCCAATTCCATTTTCCTCTGTTTCTGTCTAAACAACCCTATTGTACCTGCCTCCACCACTGTTCCCAGCAGCGCATTCCATTCACTCACCACTCTGCGTGAAAACTTACCTCTTACGACCCCCACCCCGACCCTGTACTTACTCCAAGCACCTTAAAACCATGCCCCCTGGTGTTAGCCACTTCAGCCTCTGGTCATCCACACATCAATCATCTTGTACACCTCTGTCAGGTCACCCCTCATCCTCCGTCAATCTCAGGAGAAAAGACCAAGTTCACGCGACCTACCCTCCAATCCAGGCAACATCCTTGTAACTCTGGTTACATGTATTTGCTTCCTGGCCTGCTGAGTTTCTCCAGCACTTTTGTGTACTAAACTACAGCATCTGCACAATTTTGTTTCACTCCATTTGGGTTGCTCCACCGTGAAGTCTCTTTGAGGGATGCCCACCCTGAAGACATTCTCCTCCTCTCTTTGAAGGGAGTTCTGCGAGAGGCTCCCTCTCGCTCTCTAGCTCTACAACCATGTTCTTACCCAGACTTGCTTCCTGCCTGGCTACTTGCCTCCACTGCCACTGCTCCGTTTCCATGCCCCCCACCACCAGGATCTCAGGACTGGTACTCTCTTTGGTTCTCTCGACAAATTTGATGGGATGTAGCGGGCTGAGCGAGCGCGGAACAAAGAAACAAACAGGTGAATACTTACCTAACAGAGCGGTACTGCGTGCTGGAGAACGGCGCGGTGTCCCACTGAGTATCCTGCCCGTAGGCGCAGGACACTCGCAAGGAGCAATTTAAACCTGCCGGTCCTGTGGATCAAAAGCATTCCAATAGCAACGTCCCACCTTGTCCCGTGGAGAACGGGGCATGCGGGGTATAAAAGAACATTGTAAAACCTGAATAAAGTCGGTCTTGAGTTGACTAATCTGGCATGTGTTTGTATTACTTTAGTAGCCGTTATAAGACCACCTTCTCCTCCACGCACCTGTGTCTCTGTGCCTACTACTTCCACCAGGATTTTCCTCCCCCAGTGAAGACCCGCATTCTTCCTCCTCTTGGACACCCTATTTGGCTGCTCTTGAACTTTATATTTCCAACTGCTGCCAAGGCATCAACCTTCACCACTCCCCTTACTTATTCTGACCTAAACCCCCTCAGAACGCTCTGCCCTCCGCACTAATCCTCACCCCGCTATTGTATCTGCAGGCGGTGGTGGTGCTGTTGTGGTCTGGCACATGGACCTTTTCTTTGCCGAGGCAGGGGGACATACCCCCTCTTACTTACCCCCTGAACAGGACCCCACCAACCAACATGAAGCCACCGTCTCACGCTCCATCACTGACCTCATCATTTCTGATCTCCCTCCTGTGGCCTCCAACCTCATTGTTCCCCCAACTTGGAATTCTATCTCTTAATCAAGTTCCACAAACCCAATTTGTTTCCGCGAGCTCCCGCCCTTTCAAACTAGCATCGTCTTACCTCGACTCCATATTGTCCTCCTTGGTCAGTCCCTCGCCATCTACACCCACACTTCACAAGCCCTCCATCATTTCAACCAGTTCCTTGGACTCGACGGCCTCATTTTCACAAAGGGCACCCAATCTCCATCCCCTACTCCAAAGCCCTTTGTTTCTTTCTCAACAACAGTCCCCCTCCACTATCACTCTCCTCCGGCTGGCAGAACCTGTCGTCACCCTCTCAATGACTTCTCCTTTGACTCAAACCACTTTCACCAAGTAGCCATGGGAACCCACATGGGCCATAGCTATGCCCATCTTTTTGTTGGCTACGTGGAGCAATCCATGCCACAAGCCTACACAGGCAAGGCTCCTCAACCCTTCCTCCACTTCATTGATGCTGTCTCATGCAACCATGATGAGTTTGTCAATTTATCCATTTTGTTGCTAACTTTAACCTGGATCCCAGATTCATTTGGTCCATCTCTGGCAACACTCCCCCTTTTCTTGATCTCCCTGCCTCCACCTCAGGAGACAAACTTTCTGGAGACATTTCTATCAACTTACCAACCCTCAAAGTCAACATGACCTCCGCACCCTGTCCCTTGTAAGGATTCCAATTTCTCTGCCTCCACCCCATCAGCTCTGCATTTCAGAATGTCCTAGATGTCCTTCAAAGAGCGTGGCATTTACTATCATTAACTCAGCCCTTACCCGCATCTCTATTTCCAGAACATCTGCCCTGGCCCCCTCTGCCCATAGATGCAACAAGGGCAGGATTCCCCTTGTCCACACCTCTGCAGTTTCTGCCACCTACGATGCTGTTCCACCACCAGACTCATCTTCCCATCTCCTTCCTTCGATTTCCGCAGGGACTGCTCCCACCGTGACTCAGTCATCCATTCATCCCTCCCGCCCCCCCCCCCCCGTGACTGTAGGAAATGCACCCACACCTCCTTCATCACCATCATTCGGGGCCCCCAAACAGTCCTCCCAAGTGAGGCAACACTTTCCTTGTAAATCTGCAGGGGTTGTCTACTGCATCCAGTGCTCTACATCGGAGAGACTGGGAGCAGACCAGGAGATTGCTTCGCTGAGCACCTTGGCTTTCTCTGTCACAATTGCATGGACCTCCCAGTGTCCCCCCATTTCAATTCCCTGCCCCATTGCCTTGCTGACATGTCTGTCCATGGCCTTGTGCACTGCCAAACCAAGGCTTCCCACAATTTGGAGGAACAATACCTGATATTCCATCTGGGCACTCTCCAACCAGACTATTAACATCTCCAGTTTCCATTAGGCTCCTCCCCTTCTCCTTTTCCCCCCATCCCTCTATGTCCTTTCCTCTACCTCTCCATCCCCTTACCTCTCTATTCAGAGAGTTAGCCCTATCCCCTATCACTTCTCAGCTTTTTCCTCTTCTGCCCTCCCACCACCCATTTCAATCTGCGGTGTTGCCTGTTGACCTGTGTCCCTTCGTCCCCATCCCCTCCCTCCTGTTTATTCAGCTGCCTGTCTGCTTTTTTCTCATACCTCATTCAAAGGGCTCAGGCCCAAAACATTGCTTATTGCAGATATATTTGCATCCGATGGACCTGCTGAGTTTCTCCATTTCTGTGTATTAAACATACTTGTAAATCTTCTCTAATAGTGTCTCCATCTTTCCTGAAATGAAGTGACCAGAATTGAACACAATATTCATTCCAAGTCTAACCAAGGTCTGATGTAGAACATAACAACACAATACAGATCCCTTGGCCCACGATGATAGAAACCTATTCAACAATCTAACCCTTCCCTTCCTCACACCCATAACCCTGGTCTAAGAGTCTCTTGAAAGCCCCTGTTGTACCAGCCTCCACCACAACCCCCGGCAAGGCATTCCAGGCACCCACAAGTCTCTGTGTAAAAACAAACCTACCTCTGACGCCTCCCCTAACCTTGTCCAGACGCCCTCCGGTGTTTGCTACTCAAATTTACCTCACGACTAACATGACCTGCTATGTTGGGAGGAAACCGGAGCACCTGGAGGAACCCCGGAGTCACAGGGAGGATGCGATCACGATTAAACCTGTGACTTTGAGAAGGAACAAATAGTTGAAGAAAAGTTGTCTCACTTTCCAGGAAGGGAGAAGGGAGGAGAGGGAAAGAGGAGTCTGGTGGTGGAATAGCATTGGCGGGAATTGCAGAGGATATTTGCAGAGGTGCGGACAGGGGGAATCCTGCCCTTGTTGCATCTCAGGGGCGGAGGGGGCCAGTGTAGATGAGCTGGAAATAGAGATGTGGGTAAGGGAATGTTTTTTGAAGGACATCTCAGATGTTCTGAAATGGAAAACCAGGAATGATTTTTCCCTTCTCAAGCTTGTAGGGCCATTGATTTTCCTAGCACGTCAAGTTAAAAGTATGTAATTGAAATAAAATGATAGAGGAACCAGGATCGACAAAATGACTTGTGCCACGTTGGCAGTGATTTATATTCTTACATGAATATGGCCAGAAAAATCTGATGGATAATCTTATTGTGCACTATTGTCCAGATGGTCCAAGTGCCACAAGGTACAATGCAAGATTAATTTGTATCCAAACCCCATGATCAGAATACAGATTTTTTTTAAAAACATAAACCCAGTTAAGGGTTGTGAAATTAATAGTGAAGTGTTTTGGAACTGCTGTGGGATTTTACAATGCATTGAAGATTAATGCCTCACATAAAATTTTCCAGATCAACTGGCATTCTTCTCGAGGTGTTATGTAGGGTGTGATACTGAACTACATGAGGCGAGCCAACACTTGGTCGATCTGAAGTGTTTGACCTTATTTGAGGTGGTGGGAGATAAATAATTGGTCTCTTTCCTTGAGGCAGGGGGATTTGGGCAAAATTAACAGACCTCCCCAATTTCAGGTCATGCCCCTTGTTATAACTTTTTTCACTCTGACCCCGCTGCTATTATATTACTTGAGACGACCCCCTGTTAAGCTCCTCTTTGCTTTTCATCCTTTCGGGGTCTAATTCAAGCTGCTCTAGCATTAATCTTTTGTGATCCTCTGACCCTGGTGGCCGGGTGCTGGGGACACCAGGCTGATCACACTTGAACCTGAAGTTTGCACAGATGGACGTATTAAACAGAATACTGCATTGTTGACCACCCATAGTGAGGGAAATGACAGTGAATGCACAAGAGCCTGGGGATATCACACAAGGTTCATTCCAGTCAGAGAACTAACACGTGGAAGATCACAGTGAGAGACAAGGGGAATTACCCCAAGTGACAAGTGTTACCATTGGTGTCCTGGTGTGGATAGTGTTACAGTATAGCAGGGAGGGTGATTACATTGCCTTGTGACATTATCACCGAAGGGTTATCAGCGATTGGAAAGAACAAGACCATCCCACACATTCCAGAAGGAGTAATTTGACTGGGGTTCGAGTTTGCACCCGCGTGGCTCCCAGTCCCCAGCCCAGGTTCAACCACCCTGCTCAGACGGGCAGAGGTCGTGGCATCCAGCGGACATCCAGAAATGAAGACTGCAAATGCATTTCGGACCTGCCGTTTCCATGTCATTTCAACATCATGAGACCAGAGCTGAGCTGTTGTCACAGAGAGGTCCACTTGTGGATAAACTCTTCTCTCCGGACGGCGAGTGGTGTCCCGCCACCCCCCCCCCCCCCCCCTCATGTACAATTAGGATGGCTCTGAGCCTGAGCACATCCAGTGAACGATGGTCCAGCCCCTCAGCCCGGTATTTCGCGGAGTGAGGTTCCACGTATCCCGTGTGTAAGTGGAAGGGCAGAAATTCCCCGTCGTCAACCTGATACTAGATGTGTGTGTGTGTGTATGGGGGGGGGGGGGGGGAGAGGAAACACTTAATTATCGGTGGACACTACGTGATTTTTTTTTTAAGCCCTACACCACAATGGGGCTGTGGGCGAATTATAATCGCCCCGAAATTAAGCGGGGTTCTTGCTGAGACCGTGGAGCACATTCTGGAAGAGGTGCTTACTCGGACTGGGGGGGGGGGGGGGGGTGGAGATGAGAAGAGAGCACTCACCGGCCAGACTGTCGTAGCAGTCGATCTCGGTGCTCTCGATAAGTCGGTTCTGTTCCTCTGTCAGCCTGGCGCGTCCTTTGCGCAATTCATTCACGTCTTCGCCCCGAGCTTCGCCCACTCGGATTCCCTTGAGTTGTAGCAGCGCCCGGTGGTACTTGCCTATAGCCTCGCGGAATTTTTTCTCCCGGTAGCACTGGTTCCCCTCGATCTTGAAGCCCACCGCTTTCTGGATTTTGTAACCGTTATCGCTCTCGCCCTCTCCTTGGTGGGCTGCAGCCGGGATCCTGGCATCGGGGACCCCCGCCGGAACCCGGAGAGGGTCCCGGGAGCTGGCCGCTGACTGGCCGGCTCCCCTCGCCCCTGTCCGGGGCTGCCTCTGACCCACGCTCCCCTGCGCTTTGGGGGAATATTTGCTTTCCATTTCGCCTACAGGCGCAGCATTCTTTGCAAGATCGGAAACCTGTCGCCTTTTGATGGTCTGTAACAATTTGCTGTGCATCAATAAGAGCGGCCGTCCTGTTGATTGAACCCAACTAATTGGCGAGGTCCTGGTGAACCGAGCTGTCCTTCAGCACCGCGGACAGCGCAATCTCACGCCGCGCAATTCCTGGGCACTCCACTGCAGCGGCTGCCGCTTCTCCTGTTTAACCCTTGAGAGCGTTTGTCTATAACCCGCCCCCTCCCCTTCCACCTGGGGCTGGGGCGACCGTGAAATAATCGCTGGAATTACTGGAACGGGTACAGTGAAGCGCTGGCTAACCCACCACCCACACACCACAGGCACTGCAAGGATGCAATAGCTTCCACGTAAGACCTCGATGTGGATGGAGCAGCGAATTTCTATTTTAACTCTACATAGCCCCACAGGGCGTTTGTGAAGCTGCGCCCACCGAGGACCACAAACGAGGCAAGGAAAGGTGAAAATACTCGGCTATCCGTGGACACAGACAGTTCGCCGACCTTCCCTCAAATGTTGTCTGACCTCCTGAATATTTCCTGTCAGAAATATAAATGTCAGAATTACAACATTTAACAGATTTCAAATGGATACAACACTCCCCTACCCCCAGAAGTTTTGTTTTCCTTACTCAGAGACTGGGATTTTCATAAGACAGAGGAGCAGACTATTCAGCCCATCCAGTCTGCCCCACTGGATCATGATCCAGTTTTCCCACTCAACCCCACTGCCCGGCCTTCTCCCCATAACCTCGTGGTTCTCAACTCCCCCCCCCCCGTCACTAAGTAATTCCTTTCTAACCACAGAGCACAAGAGGCACGGTTAGTGTAACGCCCTGACAGCGCCAGCGAATCTGTAAAGAGTCTGTATGTTCTCCCCGCATCTGCGTGGGTTTCCCCGGGGGCTCCGGTTCCCTCCCACCTTGGGGGTTGTAGGTGTAAATTGGGCAGCAGGGGCTGGTGGGCCGAATGTTACCAGGTGCTCTGTGGTTAGTAAGAAATTACTTAAGGTGGCATGTGAGTGAGGGGTGGGGTGTGGACCACTGCCATAACCTGGCTAATCAAGAACCTATCAACCTCTGTCTTAAATGCACCCAATGACCTGGCCTCCACAATCACCTGTGACAACAAATTCCAGATTAACTACCCTCTGGCTGAAGAAATTCCTAGGCATTTCCATTCTGTTCTATTTCAATTGGTCCCACTGACACTCCCAGACACTGGGGGTCTTATGCCAATGCAAAGTACTGACATCGTGGACCTGGAGAACCATACAGGCCAGATTAGCTCTTTCCTGAAGGATACCAGTGAATGAGATGAATTGTTTCAACTCCATTCCTGGAATTCCATTTATGCTATTTTAAAAAATATAGATTTGTGTCATTGAATTTAAATCTCTATCTGATCTGGTGGGATTTGAACTCGTATATCCAACAGGTTAACAACCCAGATCCCTGACAATCACATCTCAATTAATTTTTTTAAAAGTCTAAACATTTTGCTGAGGACCTCATCGTTTGCTCTCAGCAGCTCAGGGGGCAGCGAGTTCCCAGCAGGCTGCAACATCGAGAGTCCCCATCTTCCTGCTGCAGTGAAGGTGACAGGCACTTGGCAGCTCAGAAAATGCCAGTACCCACAGGATTGCAAGGCATTCAGCTGACAATTCACACTCCAACCTTCCACTCAACTGCATGTGTTCCAAACTAAAGCTTATTTACGACAGCCATGTTCATCTGAGATGACTTTCTAAGCCATCTGTTTGTAATCGCTGGGGTTTTCTTGCACCATGAGTGTAGTTTGATTCATTTTGGAATGGTGATCTCTGGTCTTACATCAATCAACATAACAGCCTGATTCAAAAACATTAGAAAACATCAAGTCTGTACGTGGCCTCCTGATAAGGTACAGTGGCCTCCATAATGTTTGGGACAGACATTTTTTCCCCTTTATTTGCCCCTGTGCTCCACAGTTTTAAATTTGTAATCAATCGATTCACCTGTAATTAAAATGCACATTCCAGATTTTATTCAAGGTTATTTGTGTACATTTTGGTCTGACCATGTAGAAATTACAGCACTTTTTATACATAGTCCCCTTATTTCAGGGCACCATAATGTTTGGGACATTTGGCTTCAGAGTACTCAGGTATGTTTAATTGCTTCATTGGTGCAGGTACAAGAGAGGTAGGGTTGCTTCGAAAGGATATCCAATAAAGTACAAGACTAATATACATGCCATTGCTATGTCCAAAATATTATGGTGCCCTGAAATGAGGAGACTGTGTGCTGTAATTTCTACATGCTCAAACCAAAGTGGACACAAATAACCTTCAATAAAATCTGGAATGTGCCCTGTAATCGCATGTGAATTGTTTGATTACAAATTTAAAATTGTGGTGCACAGGAGCAAATAAAGGGGAAAAAAACTGTCTGACCCACACATTATGGAGGGCACTGTGGCGTTGTGATAGTCACTCAGAAGACTGTAGGTATAAGCTATAGTCCAGAGCGTCACACAAAAATCTAGGCTGTGATTTCCCTGTCAGACATGGCCGTCTCCCATATTAAGCATTAAATCAGCATTACAATTTTAACAAATGCACAAGGAAACTCTACAAGGCGAACAGCACCACTGAAGATTTTCTGGTCATTATGATTATGGAGTGAAACATGCAAGTCTGCAGATTCAGTGATAACAGTAAAAAAACACAAATACTGGAGGACTGGCTGGGGGTGGCGTCCAGACCAACAAAAGATGTGACTTGAGGTGAGAATTGATTTTGGATCAGTGAAAGGAGACAGAGGGAAAGGGGAAGAGAGAAAGGGACAGAGCTGGGGGAAGAAGGGGTGGGGGTGTTAATGGAAACCGAAGAAGCCAATGTTAATTTTGTCCAGTTGGAGGGACCCCAGACAGAAGATGAGGTGTTGCTCCTCCAATTTTTGGGTGGACTCAGTCTGGCAGTGTACGAGACCATGGTCTGACATGTTGGCAAGGGAATGGGATGGGGAATTGAAATGAGCAGCTAGTGGGAGATTCCCCATTGCAGCGGACAGAGCTGAGGTGCTCAACAAAGTGATCTCCCAGTCCACATTCAGTCTCTCCAGTGTAGGATGTTCACAAGTTAACTGCGGTATTCCCGCTACCAGAGAGCCACCATAAGCATTATCTCAAGACCTTCCTCTTCTTGGAATTGTGATGGTTGATTTGAGCAAGTGACTCCAGCACACAAGTGTGTGGGAATGCACCTCCAGAAATTTACTCACCGAGCACTGATAATAGCCATTCTTTGATAGTCGACTCCAACCCCATATCGCCTGCAGCAGCTCAAGACTGCTGTTGAACACCACCTGGTCCGCGTGAAACCAGCCCAATTCCAAAAGCATTCGTAAATCTTTCTTTAAAAGGAACAGAAGTGCTGGAGGAACTCAGTAAGTCATGGAGTTCCCGACGTTTCAGGCCTGAGCCCTTCCTCAGGGTGTGGAGATAATATTGAGCCCTCAGGCCCAAAACATCAGGAATTTCTTTTTACCTTCTCTGGACACTGCATGGCCGGCTGAGCTCCTCCAGCATTTCTGTGCGTTGACTATCATCACAGTGCCTGCAGGCTGTCGTGTTTCTTCTCCTGGAGTATCTTAAACAAAAATGGCCACTGAATTGATTTGGACATGGCTACTGTCAGGTTGACCTAGTTAAATCTACTTTCATTTATAGCCAACATTTAATTATAAATGAAAACGTCACTTCTAACAATAAAAGGAAAATTCTAGAAATGCTCTGCAGGACGGGCAGCACCTGTGGAGACAGAAACAAAGTTAGTGCTTCGAGTGATGTTCATTTGGTTCCGCTTTACTTAATGGTAAAACAAGAAGGTGGGCATCCAACCCCGAAAGGGAAATCAGTGTATCAGCCGATCTCTATCTCTATGCTCCAAAATAAAATGTGGATACAGATATCGTTCAAAACCTTCCATTGCTTGGATTTTTGTCTGCCGATTTGGTTTGTAGTGTTTGATATTTAAAAGATGCATGCCCCTTCACTATTAATGAAACTCTATTGTAACCTTAATGATCAAGTCGGAGTACTAAATTTTAATTTAACATACTTTCCTTAACTTCAGTAATACCCAAATGCACAAACTAAATTTCAAATTATTGAATCTTTATAATGCATCTCCTTGGAGAATGGGCAGGATTCCCCCAAATACTGACTTCTATATCTAATTGTGATTTTTCTTTTGAAATAAGTGAACTCATAACTGAATGTCTCAAGCCATTTCTGGTGCATTGCGTGGCACCATATAGTTGTCAGATACTTTGACGGCTCTGGAATGGGGTCCCAAAATAATTTTCTTCCATTTAACTGTATTGAATATCCCGGGAAAAGAGTGGAACCCCCACCATCCCAGGGAAGACAGGGGCAACAAGTTTGCCAATGGGGTCACTGGAAGATGTTACTGAGCCCTACTGAAAGCAAAGTCGGCAGCCGAGGTGGCAAAAGGTAACGATTTCCATAGTCCTTCAAAGTAAACCATCACATATATAGAGTTGGTATTAAAGGTCAACAAAACTGGCTGAAAGTGAACCAGTGGACAGCTGCCCCTATTTCCTAAGCCATTCCTACTTCCACACCACTTCCAATGGCAGAATCATGGAGAAACAAGGATTTGGGCAGCCAGGCAAAACTCAAGTGAACACTGGACATTATAATCCATATCTCAATGTGATGGGCATATTACATCAGACGGGACTGGCCTGAATATTAATCCTAACCCATCTGCCATCTGCCTTGCCATGGTTGCCGTAGTGGTCAGTGCAACACCTTTACAGCGCCAGCGATCTGGACCAGACCTGGGTTTGAATCCTGTGCTGTTTGTAAGGAGTTTGTACATTCCCACCATGTCTGTGTGGGTTTCCTCTGAGGTCTCCAGTTTCCTCCCACCCTTCAAAACGTACCGGTAAATGGGGTGTAAATTCGACCTGTAGGGCTGTTACCGTGCTGAATGTCTAAATTTAAAAAAAAATTAAAATTTGCACTTTCTGACAATCTGTTCAAGCATTGCCACTTAGATTAATGACCACACTTGATTCTATTTTGCCTTAAGACAATTCCAGGATCTTGGAAGGGAGCTGCCATTCTACTCGGACTAAATGTAATTAAAGTTTTAAGAAAAATGGGTTATTTTGAATGCCTGAGTTTGTGGTGAAAGTGACTATCTGGTCAAAGCCTAAACCGCAAATCAAACCATAGCTGCATTAAAATACGTTTCTATCTTCTCAGAAGCATAGAAAAAAAAGGTTGGCTTATGAAAACAGAGGGCTTAGGCATAAAGCACTCCAAAAGGTACAACATAAACTTCGTGGGTCACCTGGTTTGCATTCATTATTCCTATGCCGAGAAATCTCGGGATCAGTGAAGACCATTAAAGACGAGAGCTCCATAATGAACTAAAACCATCATATTTATCCAAGTCTCCAAAGGGCTCATTAACGTGACCAGACTGCACCATGTTACATTGCAAACAGAAACACCCCCCCCCCCCACGATGGCCAAGTTAATAGGCAGTGATCGTGTATAAAATATCTGCATCTGGAACCAATTTACTGTCCCTTAAAAAAATGTGGACGCCCACCCAACGACAAAAACAACAGGGCTCCGAATAAATTATCAAAACAAAGCCTAAATGCTTAATTAAAATCTTGTTCTCTCCAATTATTCTCTCAACAGGATCCTTAGGTTGTAAGCTTAGGCTGTAAATAGTTATTGGGAATTTCCCAAACCACAGTGTTTCAGTCAATAAGATAGTGGTGTGTTGCAGTAACTGAAGAGGCACCCTTACATACTTATAAAAATAAAGCATTGTAAAATGCCTTTACTTCAGCTTTTTCCCCAGCCTTTCAAACACACTGACAGTTCCAGTGGAATCCATCTGAGCAAGGCGACCTTCCGTACTGCTGGACACTTTGGTACTAGCAGGAGTCCGTGCCGGGTTCTTGATGGTGACAGTGAACTCGGGGCTGCTGCGGCTTTTGGTGCTGGTGACTTTGTTGTCCTGCGTGTCAGCTTTGGCTGGGATGGCCTTCCCCAGCCTTTGCCTGACGCTGACCTTGGCCACACGCGCTGACTGCAGCCGGAGGGTGGAGGTCGCTCCAGCGGTCTGGGCCCCCTTGCTGGGCACAGTCCTGCAGCTGGCTTTCGGAATGGCCAGCCGCCTTAGCGTGGTAACCGCGGCCTTGGCTTTGGCAGCTGTGGCTCTCTCCTTGGTTAACAGCGCAAGCTTGAGGCCCTCCTGGACAGATGCCGTGGGGGATCTCTTCAGGACTCCAACGTACTGAAGCACGGAACCCCCTTCATCGTCATCACTGCTCTCCTTCTGACCGACGGCTTCACCCAGCCGGCTGAAGACTCCTGTCGGCTGAAAGAGATCCAGAACTTCATCAGCATCTCCAACATTAGCTGAGGTGATTCTTCAGCATGTGTTTCAAGTGCCTGGCCGCTACCCCATGTGATTTCTCCCGGCAATGCTGACAGCTAAGCAGGTGGAGTGAGGCGCATGGTTGCCCACACAGCAAACAGTCAAAATCATTTTATTCCACAAACCAAATTTAGATAGAGGAAATGAAACATGACAAAAACATTACAGCAATTTCTCTCAAGGGGCGGCATGGTTAGCGCAACACCATTACTGCACTGTCTGTAAGGAGTTTATAGGTTCTCTCCGTGTCCATATGGGGGTGCTCCAGTTTCCTCTTACCCTTCAAAAATGTACCAGGGTTGTAGGTCAATTGGATGGCACGGGCTCATGGGCCGAAAGGGCCCGTTTCCGTGCTGTATCTAAATTAAAATTAAAGTAACATTTGCAAGTAAAATGCAGAGACCAGAAGATGGTTGACAGCAAAACTCTGTTCTTGAAATTAGTCCCATTTTATCCAATCACCCTAATTCCGGTTGGGAATAGAGCTGTTGGGATATGCTACCTTCTGATAACTAGGTGAGGCAAGAGAATATTGCCTTTTCTCTGCTTGGGAGGAGATAGAGGGGGAGTTCAAGATGATGAAAGCCTTGGTTCTCCAAGTTGGGAAATACTTTCAGCTGGGGGCAAAAAGAAGCTTTTTATTTCATTTTTAAAATACAGTAACAGCCCCATGCGTCCCAATTAATCTACAAACCCGGGTGTATTTGAACGGTGGGAGGAAACCGGAACCCGCAGAGAAAGCCCACGCAGACACAACAAGAAGGTACAAACTCCTTACATGCAGTACTCGATTCAAAATCAGGTTGCTGCAGTAAGAGTGATTAATCAGCAAGGGGGCTAAGAGTTAGGGGAGAGGTCGAGATTTATTTTTCACCACGGAAGATCAGAAATGGAAGATGTACTGTCAACCACAGCAGTGGGAAAAGACACAGGATAACCTTGAAAAGGGGAAAATCATAGAATCTTAAGGTGCAGGAGGTATTTTGACTACTGCGGCTATGCCATCTTTGAGAGATCCAGCAGATTAGTCTCCTCTCTCTTCTACTGGAAATGAAAAAAATATCTGGAAAATAAAATGGCAGCTGCCTGACATGCAAGTGGATATGTACTTGATGAGAAAGAATGCAGTGAAAAGGAAGAGGGGGAGGGGAGGGATTAGCTCAATTCCTGTTACACTGAGCAGCTATGGACTTGGCGGGTCAAACAGATTACATCTGTGCTCTAAACATTTGGCCATTCAGCGCTGATAATATTTTGGGCATTTTTGGAAGATTTAGGTGTCAAGAAAACATCGGTTTTCCAGAGCTGCTCTAACTTCACAAAATGGCAAGGAAGATGACCTTAATATAATCTCTAACCTGGTAGGACTTACTGTTGCAGTCAGCACCCTGATAGAGGGTCGTTGACTTGTTGGCTATTTCCAGCACTTTTAAACTCTACACTTTGCCCAGTGAAGACATTGGAACCCATCACTGGGACAAATGGCTGTGAAATGAATGGATTTCGGCTGAAAGAAAAGGACCTTGCTCATCCAGTAGATAACAAGCAAGGAGAGGAAGGGTGTATGGCTACTACAATCCTACTGGAATACCCATATTATTTATAACTTGGTTCAAGCTTTTCAGTAATTCTTCACAGAAAATGCTACCTTCGACTCATCCACAGGCATTACTGCACGCTCCATCTCCACCCTCAGATCCTCTGAGCACAATTTCTCCAGGCCTAATCCCAGGCTCTCTTTCCTCCATGAAACCCCTCCAGATGTGATATTAAAAGTGTTCTAACTACTCTCCTTGGGATGGAAGGATAGGAGCTCCTCCTTATCCCTCAGTCAGAAGTGGTGCATCGGGTGTGACCCTAAAAGGAACCTCACCACCTATCTGCAGTTAGAGCCAGGGCAGAGGGTTAACTATCTAGAAGCAAAAAACTGATAATTATTCTGCAGTTATCATTTACATCTTCCTTGGCTTCATTTTTGCCCTTTTGTTAATCACACTTGCTCTGCGTCCCAGACCTTCCCTGAATGGAGGTGAAGGTTGGAAACCTTTTTGGTTGAGATGGGCAGGGGGAACGAAATGAGGAACGAAGGGGATTAGTCTTTTAGTCTCATGTTCCTTTCCTGAATGGGAGGAAACAGGTTCCTCAACCAAGTAGCTTGCTAAATACTGTATATGCCACTATATAGGATGGCTCTGTATAGGATGGCCCTGGAATTTCCACCTAAAATGTATAAGACGACCCCAGATCTGGCACTTCCCGGTGACCAGTGAATGCTGTTAAAAGCAAATCACAATATATCAATAATAAATGATCATTTAAAGGCTTAAATTTTATTTGGATATTTAAAAATCAACCACGGTCGGCTCCTGCAACAGGCCATTTAAAACCCGCACAGAGCTGACGGCAGACGGACCAGGTGGATGGACGCCAAGGAGGAGCGCTGAGACTTGCACAGGGCATGTTCAAGATTGTGTCAGAGCCGGCAGGAAGATGGGGGCGGTGCTGAGAATTTGTTGTCAAGGGAAGATTTTAGTCCCGGCATATAAAACGACCTTAGTTTTAAGGTGAAAATTTTAAGTTTTGAGAATCATCCTGTACAACAGTATATACTGTATAATGGATAAAGTATGAACACTCAACAGATGAGATTTTCAGGGTCCTTTCTGTGAAGTGGATAAATTAATTAACTGGGTCATTCTACTTGTACCTCAATTCAATTTAGTCTCATAACAAGTCAAAGCAGGATCAAAACACACATTCAGGAAGTCCAGCAACCATATCTGCCACAATACAGCAATCAACAGGTTATCTGACTTGCTCACAGAAACAACTGTTCTTTTCGAAGGCCTCACCTTGCTCCCAGTGGTGGTGTCTGCCTTTAATTCTGCACCAAGTCGATCGAAGACTGACATCCTTGGCAAACCTGAAATTGAAACAGCAAAATCCTAACACAAATCATACCTGGCACCACTTGAATCACTTTAAACATACAGGAGAGAAAACAGAGTACTTGTGAAGATAGGAATAAAAACACGCCAATTTTGCCCTCAGCTAGTTGGGAATCTTTTGATTCATCTACGGCTTCTGGTTGGGATAAACGTAGGCACACACTCATCCACGCAGGTCTTGATGAAGTCGGTAACAGCCGCGGCATACTCATTGAAGAGGAGCTCTTGAATATGGTCTAGTCCACTGATTCAAAGCAGTCCTGCAGGCACTCCACCGCCTTCCTCAACCATACTTTCATCTTCTTCACTGGTAGTCTTCTGCTTATATGCCAGGAGTAGTACAGCCAGGTGATCGGACTTGGTGAAGGGTGGGGGGGTGGGGGGGGGGGTGGTGGGAGGTTGAAATCATGGGATGGTAGGTGTTCTTTGTGTGGGAGTGGTCAAGTGTGTTGGCTCCTCTGGATTCACAGGTAACATGTTGGAGGTAGTTCGTTAAGAGAATTCTTCAGGTTAATCAGTGTTTATATCGAAAGTACTTTGAAGCCTTGTAGACTCCATTATATGGATAAGTACAGGAGTTAAATTAGTGGACCAGTAATTCAGAGGTCTGTACATGATCCAGAGACTCCAGCTCAAATCCCACCACAACAGCTGTTCCACTCAAATCCAGTTAATTGAATAAACCGGGAATTAAAATGCCAGAATAAACAATGACAATTATAAAAAAATAAACCAAGGTCCTTTTGGGTAATCCCACCACAGGGGAAGCTCCCTCTACGACTCCGGTTCTACGAATCAGGTAGCATTAACATCGACATCCGGATTCTATTAGGCCCTTCCCTGTCTCCCACTCTTTCCCTTATCTTCAGCCATCCACCCCCTTTCCTCTACATTCAGAGAGCCATCCCTTCCCTTTATCATTCCTCAGCTTTATCTTCTATTCCTCCCACCCATCTCCACCTATGACCTCTTGCTGTGGGCCTGTGCTCCTCCCACTGCCCCTTCCTCCACCATTTTAATTGTGTGCCTGCCTACATCTTGCTCATAGCCATGAAGGGCTCAAGCCTGAAACATTGGTTATGTGTCTTTGCTCAACCAAGAACGCTGCGTGACCTGCTGCATTTCTCCCGTACTTTGGTGTATTGAACTACAACCACAGCAATTGCAGACTTTCTCATTTAACTCCTTCAGGTAGGAAATCTTTCTCCCTGTAAGGACTCATCTACCTGCACTTCCAGACACACAAATCAGTGGTTGGCTTTGTTGCTTTATGAAGAATCCCTAGGAACAACTTATTTTAAGGGGTAATCAGGGACAGGTACCAACTGCTGGCCTTGCGGGTGACATCCACATCTTGTACTTCAAAACAACAGAAAGCACCAAATGTCTGGACACTGTAACCTGCTACATCACAATCATTTGGAACTAAATCTGACAGTCTTTCTGTAGCGTGCACTCGACTTGCTGTGTTAGCATGCAGTCGACATCCAACAGTAAGCACTGTGTGATCACGTTACCTTTCGTGGCTTGCTGTTCCAGGATTTTCTTAGTTTTTGCTGTTGTCCCTTTTGGCATATTGATTATGTATTTACCTTCCATTTCCGCAGTCACTCTCCGTCGCTTTACCGAATTCTCTGGACCTGGGTCAGCTGGTCTGGAAAGAACTGGATCAAAACACTAATGGTGAGTATTGGATGTAAAGAGGTAGCTTCAAGAGGTTCAGTGAACATTGCTCGCAGCTCAGAGCCTCTCAAACTCTGAAATAGGTATTGATTATTCGACGTTGCCGGACACAAAGTATTTGCTAAATCAATTTAAGCACTGTGTGTCCTGTGTGGTTGTTTTATCCAAATTATTGAATAATTTGCATTTTCAGTCTACAGGCATGCCAAAATCTGTCATAAGCCCCTTTTACACAGCCTCTTCAAAGCAGGAATACTGCGCCAAGCTGTTCTGTGTAAAAGGTACAAACACAGAATTGGGAGGGGGGGGGGGTCATTGCAGTCCCGTCTTTAAGCCGGCAGCGGAGGTAGTCACAATGCCGAATCAACGCCCATGCAAAAAGGATGAGCTGATGGGCCGGGACCAGGACTTTATACGTCACACTAGACACCAACACTGTTGTGTTACAAGTCACACCTCTTTTGCTTCTGGAATGCCGGTACGCTTTGTAAAATGACGCACTGGGGTAGTATTATGCCGGCGTTGTTTGGTTCAGTGTAAACAAGCAAAGCCGGCCTAATGAAAGGTCTTCTTTGCAGCAGTGGGATCAATGTGTAAAAAGAGATATGGATGATAACCAGTATGGCAGAAACAAAACTGCAAACATCCATCCTTTTTGTTTTTAACTATTTGACTTGGTTGAGTATTCAGCTACATGCATTAAAAGCTGTGAAAAGAGGCCATACCGTTTTTCCCGAGGACAGCAAGAAGAGAGGGCAAGTGTGCTGCAGACAGGATTCTCCAGCAGACAATTACCAGACAATTTATAATCTCCCCTGGAAATAATGGGGCTGCAAGAGCGAAGCAGAGGTGGGATATCCCATGGCAAGTGGGTCACCTCCAAAATTCCCAGAGCCTTATTATCTACAAGCCACAGGTCAAGACTGCGGTGGAACACAAGATGAAATGGGTGCCTTTCCATCCACACTCAAATCAGCTTGACACTATCCAGAACAAAGTCAACTGCTCGACTGGCATCTAATTCATTACCCAGTGCCCTTCCAGATACAAAAGACTGCAGCAATTTACCTGAACGACTTCAGTAGCAACTGCCCTCCTACTCTTGATTCCACTAATCACAACGTCTACCATTTAGGACCACGGCAGCATGTGTAGAGGAACACATTCACTTGCTAGTTCACTCCCAGGTTCCACACCATTTTGACTTGGAAATCACTGAGAAACGTCTTTAAACAGAGCCAAAAATTCATCTCGAAAATCCAGCACTCACTCATTTCACTAGTGTCAAAGATTAGGCATCCAAGGACAGACTGACTTCAACTTTTGAATCATTACAGATGTTAAGGAAAGGGGACACAGGGACCATACAGTAGCAGGAGGTCCTCCTCAAGAAAATTTCATCCTCCAAGCAGTCAAGACACCAGGATCCCGAGTCAGGCCATAGGAACCCTCTGCACTCTTAAGTTTAGAAGCTGGGAAGACAACATGGTGATATCTGATGTAAATGTACTAATAGTGCAAGTTTTCTTGTGATAGATCGCTCACTAAAATAATCTCGCAGTTGCTGCTGCTTTCGACTTAAATACATCTGGCAAGCTAAAGCTTTACCAAAACTAGTAGTCAACCCTTCCATGCAACACCAAATCCACCTTCAAACCCCAAGACCTTCCTATTTAATCACTGCCGTTGTTTCTATAACTTTTTAAAAATATCTTATTCTTCATTTTCCATCAATAAACAAGGAAATAACATCACTGACTGTTACAGAATATATCAGCATCTCCCAGCAATCTCAGTTTCTCCCCCTCCTTTTTGCAACCCCCCCCAAAGGAAAAGAAGAGAAAAAGAAAGAATGAGGCTGGATGTGGTGTCGGTGCTTCCAGTAAGTGTCCATAGAGACTGTGGAGCCACCCCCCCCTTTATATAATTACTTTTATTAATCCATCTATTGGTAAATCTATTTTTGTCGGGGTTTTGGCTACAGCTGCACGTCAGTTATGATGGGATGCAGTTGTGCATCTCGGTTGCCCGCTTACTGACGAGAAGAGGGGAGTCAGACTTCCAGATCTTCATTGAATTTGGTTAATTTCCCCAGCAGATACAACATTGGATCCAGCGGGAAGGTCAGCTTTGTTACCCTGCTTAGTATGTCGCCCGAATCCTGCCAAAATGGGGCTGCCTTTGCGCAGGACCAGGTTGCGTGAACGTAGGTTCCCTGCTCTACTCCACACCTGAAACACGTCTCTGGCGCCTCCGATTTTGCCTTGTGAATCGTTTGTGGAGTGAGGTACAACTGGTGCAGAAAGTTGTATTGAACCAATCTGTATCGGGAACTAATAACTGTCTCTACACTAGTCCAATCAGTATCTCTCGTCAATTATGACACCCAGGTCTGACTCCCATCTCTGTGTAGCCCCTTGCTTAGGGCTCTCAACTTGGAGTACAGGGTACATTCTTGAAATAAATTTGGGTGCGTTTCCCAGTTGATGCATCCCTTCAACCTCACTAGGTGTCATTGTAGGGCCCCACCTGTCCCTTAGAAACGATCTTAACTGGAGCGAACAGTGAAAGGTCCCATAAGACAAATCCTATTTACCCTTTAGCTGCTCGAAGGACATAAGCTGTCTCCTCTCATAGCAGTCCTCAAAACATCAGCTCCCCTGCCGAGGCCAAATCTCTCTTATTACCCATGTTCATGGGCATCAATTTATTGTTGAGTCAGTGAAGTCTTTAGCGATATTCCCACTTTCTCTCCAAGTCGTTCATTGATCTCATGCCAGATTTTAACCAGATGTTTCAGTATGGGGTTATCCATTTTTTTTTGCTATTAATTTGGTATCCCATTAGTAAACGAAATCCTTCTCTTCCATTGCATGCAATCCCATTTGCACCCAAGTGGGTGGTTTCCTCCTCCTCAAAGAAGGATACAAGGAACCTTGACTGAGCTGCTAGATAATATTTCTTAAAATCAAGCAACCTTAAACCACCCCCTCCCCCCAAGCTTTGTTTCCATAACTTGCCAGCGGCAAAACCATGAGCATGCAACAGTACATTAAACATGGGCAGAGGGTTAAAAAAAAATCAACCAAACTCTAAAGATCCAATACAGAATTTCAATTTTACATTTAGACATACAGCTCAGTAACAAGCTCTTTCAGCTTGCGAGCCCGTGCTGCCCCATTACATCCAACCCTGGTACGTTTTGAATGGTGGAAGGAAACCGGAGCTCCAGGGGAAAACCCACAGGGAGAACGTACAAACTTCTAACAGGCAATGCAGGATTTGAAACCCGGTCTCAATCTCTGCCCCAGTAAGAGTGTTGCACTAAATGTGCTGCCTTACAACTTCTGGCATATTTTAAGGCAACTGGAAACTGGAGAGATCTCATTCCCTTTCCTACCTGCTTTCTTTGTGGCGAGTTTGTTGGCCACAGTGACGGATATTTTGGAAGTGGTTGTTTCAGGCCTCCGCACAGGAGTAGAAGGCGATGATTCTCTGCTCAAACTGTTGGCAATCATTCGAGAGGCAGCTAAATGGTGGAAAAAAAGTAGAGCAGAGACTCATTATTTATTTACGGCCTTGTGCAACTCCTTTGGCTCCACACTCGTAGTGTTTCCTTCAGGGAACACTAGTTACACTTTCGATCTTCGTATAGGATTCTCTTGCACTTTATCTGGCAAAGCTATCTCGTGTCCTCCTGAATTTCCTCAAGATTCCTTACACAAGAAATCAGAGCAGGAGTAGGCCCATTTGGCCCATCAAGGCCTGCTCCGCCATTCAATGAGATCATGACTGATCTAATAATAGGCTTGTCTCCACCCACCTGCCTTTCCCCATATCCCTTAATTCCCATAATTTGTAAAAATATATCCAACCTTGTCTTAAATATATTCACCGTGGCCACCTCCACAGCTTCAATGGGCAGCGAGTTCCACCGTAAATGATAAGGCACTAAGGAGTGCAGAGGGATCTAGGAGACTAGCTCAAGACTGGCCTGAAGGTGGCGTCGCATGTGGACAGGGTTGTAAAGAAAGCTTTTGGTATCTTAACCTTTATAAATCCAAGTATTGAGTATAGGAGTTGGGATGTTATGTTGAAGTTATATAAGACATTGCAGAGGCCAAATTTGGAATATTGTGTGTAGTTCTGGGTGCCTAACTACAGGAAGGATAGCAATGTTTGAAAGAGTGCAGAGAAGATTTATTAGAATGTTGCGGGTCTTCAGAGGTTGAGTTACAGGGAAAGACTGGACAGGTTAGCACTTTATTCCATGGAGCAAAGGAAGAACGAGGGAGATTTGATCCAGGTTTACAAGATTATGAGAGGTATAGACAGAGTAGATGCAAATAAGCTTTTTCCACAGACTGGGGGAGATAAGTACAAGAAGTCATCGTTTTAATCTGAAGGGGGAGAGGTTTAGGGGGAAGTTTTTCACTCAGAGGGTGGTGGGAGTATGCCATCTGATGTGGTGAATGCGGGCTCAATCGTGTGTTTTCCACCTCATCTCCATCCTAAATCTACCCTGGATCTGAAGGCTATGTCCCCAAATCCTAGTCTCCCCCAGCAATGGAAACATCATACTTGCCTACATCTTATCTCTCCCTTGCACTTGTTTAAGGATTTCCTTGATCCCACCTATCTAAACCTGACACAATCCTCCTTTTACCTCAATGTCCCACATCAGCCAGAATTCTTTGAACCCAACAGCCTTGGGCCTTCTCTCTCGCGAGAACATGCTATTGTTGAATCCTCTCTGTCTCGTGTTTAAAAGCCTCCCACTTTTTGGCTACAAATCGCCTCTCCCAATCAACTGTTGCAAGTTCCCATCAAAGGCCAAAACCCTTGCTAAGTCTTGCCTCAATTAAAAGCAGAAACTCAGCAGGTCAAACGGTGCATTTTATAGAGCAAAGATAAAGGAAACATCACCAACATTTTGGGCCTGAGGCCTTCAACAGGGTATGAGCAAAATGTAGGCAGGTGCCTGAACAAAATGGTGGGGGGAGGAGCACAGTCCCACAAGCAGTAGGTAATAGGTGGATATGGGAGGGAGATGGCTTTGTGAATGGAGGGAAGGGGGTGGAGAGCTGAAGGAAAGAAGATAAAGGGAAAAGGAAGGGAGGGAGGGAGAACGGAGAGTGGGCTAGCAGAAACCAGAGAAGTTGATATTAATACCATCCAGTTGGACAGTGACCAGACAGAAAATAAAGTTTAGTTCAACCAGGTTGTCTGCAGACTTTTAGGTTTTGTTCAAGTCTTGCCTCAAACTGGTGGTTCAGTCCTAGCCTTCTCCATAAACATTTTAAAACAAATAGAACTAAGGTCACTGGCCCCGAAGGGCTGACACCCTGTGCCAGTATTGCCCCCTCTCTAGACGGGCATCTCCAGAACTTGAGACACACTTAACAAAATTCTGCCCCATCCACTTCCTGAGCACTATGGGAGCCACAGTCAGTATTGGGGAAGTTACAACCTCTATTCCCCATCCAGTCATGATCGCACAGCTGAGTTCAGCTCAAATGGAATCTATAAATTTGCTGAAATCACCATTTTAGACTGATTAACAGGAAAAGATGACTCAGAGTACAAGATGGAGATTGAGAATCTGCTTTTCTGGTGCCAGAATAACAACCTTGCTCTTAACGTCACCCACGCCAAGGAGCTTTTTGCAAATTTTTGAGAGGGGAGGCTGAGGGAACCTACACCCATCTTCATACTGGTAAAGAGGGTGGCTAGTTCCTTCATATCCACCCATCAGAGGACCTCTCCTGGAGCCAGCACAGAGGCAATTGTAAAGAAGGTACACCAAGGCCTCTACTTTCTAAGAAGTCGGCACAGTTGGCGTAGCGGTTAGCGCAACACCTTTTCAGCGCCAGTAACTGGGGTTTGAATCCCACAATGTTTGTAGGGAGTTTGTATATTCTCCCTGTGTCTGCATGGGTTTTCCCTGGGGGCTCTGGTTTCCTCGCACCGTTCAAAGACATACCAAAGGTGTAGTTCAATGGGGTGTAAATCGGGCAGCACGGACTCATGGACCAAAATGGTCCTTTACTATGCAGTTTGTCTAATTTTTTTAAAAATTAAAGTCAGAGGAGATTTGGCATGATGTCAACTACTCTATCAAACTTCTACAGGAGCACTGTGGAAAGAATAAGTGTGGAAAGAACACTGTGGAAAGAATAAGTGCCCAGGAACACAGAAGGCTGCAGAAACTAGCAGACCAAGCCAGATCCATCATGGACGTCGACCTCCCATTCACAAAGACAGCTGTGCAAGATGGTGCCTTAAGGCAGCCAACATCATAGAGGACCACCCTGGTTACAACCTTCTCACTGCTCCCTGCAGGCAGAGGGTACAGATGTGCAACATCTTTCGGTTCAAGAACAGCTTTTATTCAATAGCCATCAAGCTCTTGAACCTTCCATACTACCCTCCCCTAAATTAGTTCAGTACCACCAAAATATCTGCCTGCACAATTGAAACCTCACTTTTTTCTTGAACTAACTGTAACTGTATGCAGGCTGTGGGCTTCTGGAGACTGCAGTTAAGGGATTTGCTCTGGGCTACAGACTGCTGGAGACTAGCTCAAGACTGGCCAAAGGGGTATCAGGTATCAGAACTGGGATGTGAGAGGAGGCCGAGGGAGCTGAAGGGGTACCAGGTATCGGAACTGAGATGTGAGAGGGGGCTGAGGGAGCTGAAGGGGTACTAGGTATCGGAACTGGGATGTGTGTGTGTGGGGGGGGGGGGAGGGCGAAGGAGCCTGATCATGTCAAGAGTTTCAGACCTAGAGCTCAGGTTGCTGATGGTTTGGACTGATCGTGGCTGGAGGCGAATCCACGGGCACACAGGGACTCTGAGAGGACTCTCTTTTGCTTCTCTTTCCCTGACTGTAAAAGGCGCTCCAGGCAATTTCTGCCGACGGCAAATCTGTCTGCCTTACAGCAGACGGCAACAAATTTTTTTGTAATATTGCACTGTCTTTATTACATGACAATAAATTGAATCTTGAACTATCTATTTATCCTTTTTATATTTAATATTTTTCTGTCTTGGTATTTCCAACATATTTGCTCATCTATTTTCGACTAGCTATTTGTGTGGGGATGGGAAACAGTACAATCCCAAAATGATAATTTACACTCTTTTGGACTCACTGGGCAATCGCCTAGGAATATCCCAAGTTCCACCATGATATTCTCCTTTATCCCCCTCCCTCCACTTCTACCATCCCCATTGCATCTGTATCCTGGAACACTGATCTGCCATTTCTCAACCACATTTCTACAATAGCTAGAGTACCAAAGTCTCGTGTACCTGTCCATGCCCCGAGTTCACCCGCCTCAAGCAGAAGGCTTCTGTCAATAAAGTAAATGCAGTTTAATCGATCGGACTTCCTTCAGTTTGCTGCTCTGCCAACTGGATGTGCTCTCTTTAACTTCTATATTTCCCTCCAGGGATGTTCTGGCTTGCCTTGACAAGTCTTAATATTCTCGAAGGCGACATTACTATCCGTGTTTTTATTTAGCTGAGAGAAATCCATGCCCTCAAATAACCTTTGCAAATAATGTGGTTCAGAATAAACTTGCCATTTTTTTTAAAGTCTAGAGCCTCCTGGTGAAGATTCTTCCCGCGACAAATCTTGAACAGTTACCCTTTCCCTTTGCCCAGTGGCATCTGGCTTTTAGAATCACTAGGATGCATCTGCAGGTGGAGAACATGCTGTCGACTGCATCTGGTGCTCCCTTTGTGGCCTTCTCTACACCGACGAGACTGGGTGATTGCTTCACTGAGCACCTTCGCTCTGTCCGCATCAAGTGACAGGGATCTCCCAGTGGCCAACCGCTTTAATTCCACGCCCCGTCCCCATGCTTACGTACCAGTCCGTAGCCTTGTGCGCTATTCCACAAAGACATCAACTTCTCCGGTTTCTGCTAGCCTACTCTATGTTTTCCTTCCCTTCCCCTCCAGATCTCCACCCCCTTTCCTCTCCATTCACAGAGCCATTCCTCCTCCCCCTGTTTGCTGGTGTGCCCTCCCCTCCCTTCTCCACCTATTACCTCCTGCTCTCTCTGCCCCTCCCCCCCCCCACCATTTTGTTCAGACGCCTGCCTACATTTGTCCATTGCTTGATGAAGCGCTCAAGCATGAAACATTGGTTATGTATCTTTGCTACCTAAGGACACTGTTTGACCAGCTGATTTTATCCTGCCTGATGGTTTGGACTGATCGTGGCTGGAGGCGAATCCACGGGCACACAGGGACTCTGTGTCTGCAGACTTTTATCGGAGAACATCTTTAACTTAAAGTACTCATTATTTAATGAAACATTATTGTTGCAGGGAGCATGGAGAAGCTGGAGGTAAATCACTCTCCTGGTGACTGCATCTTGAAAAGACAGCACATTTCTGAGTGTCTCCACAATAAAATTGCTGTAGTTACCTTGATGCTAAAATCTGGTCATGCCACCTGCAGCAGCGACACAGCCATTCCCCTCAGAGGCAATCAGACAGCGGCAGCCGTCACTTTGAGAGGCCTCAAAGCTGCCAGAACCCTGCAAGCTGTCTGGAGATGCACATTCCAGCTGGTCATGTGTACTGCAGCAACCCACCACACCGAGGCTTGAGGTACTGCCATGAGGCAGAACCATGTCAAGCGCACAATGGTGAAGCAGGAATAGTGAATCAAACATTGGAGCATCAAGTCAGTGGTAGGAGGATCTCAAAGTAACGATATTTCAACAGGCAATACAAGAAAGTAACATGAAGCAGTGTACTGCATTCAATGAGGGAGTACCACCAGGATTCTAAAGTTGTAAAAAGATTGAATTTTTCTATTTTGAGTATTGAATATCAGAGACTTTGTGTTGTGCAGTTAAATAGTTGTCATGTTCACCTTATATAACTTTCTTGCCTTTGAACAGAATGTCAAGTCTGATTATGGGTGAGGTGTTAGCCTGCCTGTCCTGTGAACTATGGCTGCATTTGAAGGAAGGAGTTTTGTGAATGCCCAGGCTAAAACTGGCAGGATGGTTGGCGGTTAGCATCACACCTTTACAGCACCGGCGATTGTGACCGGACCGGGGTTCAAGTCCTGCACTGGCTGTAAGGAGTTTGACCTGGACGCTCCGATTTCCTCCCACCATTCAAAAATGTATTGGGGGGGGGGGCGGGGGTTAAATGAGTGGTACAGACTCGTGGGCTGACATGACCTGTTACCGTGCTATATGTCTAAATTTTTAAAAAATGTTTCTTCAGATATGGTTTTAATGAATCAGATTTGTGTTTTAGATGTGGTGATACGGTTGGAACTTTTTTTCATGCTGTTTGGTACAATCTTTTTGGAAGAAAATTCAATTGTTTTTAGAATATCTGTATAAGATTAAAATAGTTTTAGATCCAACAGTATTTTTATTGGGTAGTTTGCAACCTCTGAAAGGCTTGGAATTAGATAAGTTCCAGCTTGCTTTTGTATATTTAGCTTTATCCGTAGTGAAAAAACGTATTGCTAGTACGTGGAAAGATATAAATATGATTGATATTAATAGATGGCAAAATGAGATGAAATATTGTTTAATAATGGAAAAAATTATGTATGTTTCGCATGATAATTATAATTTTTTTATTAATAAGTGGCTGTTATACTCAGAATATTTACATTTCAATTTATATTAATTAGATTTTAATTTGTATATTTAACTTTTTTTAATATTCTATTTTCTTTTTTTATGGCTCTCCTTAGGAGAGTTGGCTGAAGGCGGGGGGGGGGTTCTTTTCTTTTTTTTCTATATATAAAAAAATGTTCATGTTTAATTGCTGTATATGTCATATATTATTTGCTTTTTGAACGAATAAATAAAGTTTTTTTAAAAAATGTTTCTTCAGCACAAGATATCACCCAAAAACATTTCAGCTGGCCACTTATCTCTTTTTGATCCTGGTGCTCAGACTGAAATTGCTTACATGATGGTGACAAAGCTATAAAAGTAATTAATTGGCCCTGACCCGTTTTATGCTGCAACAACAAACTTTCTCCTTTAGCACAAGTGCTCACTCAGTCTGATTTGAGATTTCAGAAATCTAAATTCCCGGAGTTGATGCAAGGCTATGATGAGAGTTAAAACGAATAAAGTGTTCATGATACTCGATATTCTGCAGTTGCAAATCTCAGGCCAATTAATTCCAGTCAGACTGCATCAAGTTACGTAGAAATCATCTCAATTAAAAGCTGTACACATTACAAATATTTTGGAAAAAAAGTTTCTGTAACAGTGCAACAAAAGAAAATTACAGATTTAAAATATGACCAAAAAATTGTAAATATAAAATTTGCTGAAGGTCAGACAGTGTCTGCACAGAGAGAAACAGAGTCAACTTTTCATCTTGATAACCATTCATCAGAGTTCAGAAAAGCTAGAGAAGGGAGAAGGGGAAAAATAGCCATCCAACTTGTGATTTCCCTCCACTGATGCTGCCTGACCTCCTGGGTGCTTCCATCATTCTTTTAGATCAGATTCCCACTTCTGGGATTTTCTCTCTCTCAACCCCCTCCCCCCCCCACTCCGGTCCTCATGCACTCCCAGTATTTGTTCTCTTCCATAGATATCATCTGCCTCAAATAAGCCTTCATCTCTCAGTTGGCACCGTTACCAATTACATCATTCAGTCTCTCAGTGTGGCGTGCTTTCACAGACACTTCCTTTGTTGTTTCTAAAAACATTCCTTTTCTGCAACTTGAAATGCGACTGCTTTCCTCAACTTTTCTCAGTGATCCAAAACTGTTTCTCTCTCCACAGCTGCTGCCGGAACCACTGCAACGTTCCATTTTTGTCAGTCTTAAAGATGTTTCCCCTGCTCCAAACACCACAGCAGGCTGTCCTACTTACGTGAGCCAGCTGCTCTTTTTAATTCAAAATGCGCGCTTCCGTGAGTTGGGTTTATAGATTCTGTGGCCATCTTAGCAAGTTCCTGAAAGGTGAAAGTCGAATTAAAGATGTCATATGATGTGCTAATAAATGAAATAATTCATCTACCTGCTCAGCAGCAAAGTTCTGCAGTTTGGAGAAGCAAAAAAAATACACCAATTTGGACACCGAGGCTTTAGTTTAAAATGAAAGGGAATCAAAAGGAAAAAAGATAAAACGTTTAACATTTATACACTATATCTTTGAACTTTAAAATAGTTTTTAATTGCTAAATGCAACTCCCATAGCAGTTTACCTTTGGAATTATTCTTCAGTGACTGAAATTAAATACATCTAGAATTACAAAGCTAGCATCAGTAATAAGGACTACAAAACTACTGGATCACAACTAGAAAATATTTTAGGTCCAGAGCTGGTTTGTTCTGTGTGTGACTCCAGACCTGCTGACATGGTTGTCATTTAACGGCCACCTGAAAGACTCAGCACCCCAGTCAGCTCAGTATCAATATTGAGTCTGATGGTCAATAACTCCCCAAAGACTGTTGATTTTCTCAGGCTAACTTTGAAATGCTTTCATACCATTTCAAAAGGTGGCTGGGACTTGAGAATCCTCAAGCCCTATCTAGCTGGTCCATCCAAAAATAACTCGTTTGCTCACAACATCCATTCTTTTCTCTCCTGCAGAGGACAGGAATCTATTCTCAGCATTGCATTATAAATCTGGGTCAGTATGATCTGAATTCTGGTTTTGGCTAAGGTATGCCTGGGGTAACTATATGTGGGCGGTCTAGGCGCAACCATTCTAAAACAGGCGCCTGGAGATCACAGCACATTTAAGGAGGGACCATGGACTGAAATCATAAAATATTTTTTTATGTTTTTTCTGTAGGAAAGAAGTATGGAAGAAACCAACTAAACTTGACTGGCTCAGAGAAGGGACCCCATAAACTTTGACCAGAGCCCTAATGGCTGGTCTAGGTCGTTAGATCTCGGCAATTATGTAGCTTCAGTATTCAGTGTGTGCATTTTATAATTGCTTTGTCTTAATATTACAGCGCCAGCGACTTGGGTTTGAATCCAGTACGGTCTGTAAGGAGTTTGTACATTCTTCCAGTGTCTGCTCTGGTTTCCTCCCACCCTTCAAAATTTACCGGGGTTGTAGATTAATTTGGCAAGCACGGGCTCATGGACCGACCGGAAGGGCCTGTTAAAAGTGTTAAAATGAAAAATGTTATTAATTTGATTGTTAGCAGTGTGATGCAAAAGAAACAAGTGAAGGACACACAACAGACAAAATGGCTCTCTATTACCGGTGTGAACGAAGAGGGTGCATTGGGAGATTACAGTTTCAACATCATCAGATCAATATCTTCCACTTTCGTCAAGGCATACATTCTCAAACAGGCCAACACGATGCACTGACGCCTGTTCGTGAACTTGAAAGGCCAAATGCTTTGCTCCTCGATGTTTCCTGTCCTGTGATGCTCCGACCATTTCCTGCAATTACTTTGGAAAGGCATGTAATTTAGAAAGTAGTTTTACCAGCCCTCACCTGCTTGTAAACCACTTTGGCATGTTTTAGAATGGCAATAACGTCCCCAACAGCTGTGATGCCCAGTTCATTCATGATATCTTTGGTGAGGTCCATAAGCATATTCTTCTGAATCCTGTATAAACAAAGTGAACGTTCAGTGTGGAACATGACACAAAGGAAGTGAACAGGAGGGAGAGAGATCAGCTTGTTGAATGGTGTCACGACAGCAACCTCGCGCTCAACATCAGCAAAACCAAGGAGATGATTGTGGACTTCAGGAGGAAGTCAGGGGAACACGGCCCAGTCCTTATCGAGGGCTCAGCAGTGGAGAGGGTCAAGATCATCAAATTCCTGGGTGTCAACATCTCCGAGGATCTGTCCTGTTGACGCAATCACAAAGAAGGCTCACCAGCGTCTACACTTTGTGAGGCGATTCAGTACGTCACCGAAGACTTATAAACTTCTACAGATGCACCACGGAGAGCATTCAGATTGCATCACTGCCTGGTACGAAGGCATCAACTCTCAGGACAAGAATAAACTCCAGAATTGTTAACTTGGCCTGTGACATCACAGGTACCAGATCACTCCATTGAGGACGTCGACATGAGGCGGAGTCTTAAAAAAAAAATCAGCCTCTATCCTCAAAGACCCCCACCATCCAGCCATGCCCTTTTCACCCTGCTACCATCGGGGAAAAGGTACAGGAGCCTGAAGACGAGCACTCAGCGGCACAAGGAAAGCTTCTTCCCCACCGCCATCAGATTCCTGAATGATCAATGAACCACAGACACTGCCTTGCTTTTCGTGCACTATTTTTTTTATATATAGTAAAGTGGTAAGATGGTTATAATACGAATGTTTGCGCTACGATGCTGCCAAAAAACACCGAATTTCAAACTCTGGAATAGATTGGGAGCAGGAACCTTGCTCAAACTCTGGAATGGATTGGGAGCAGGAACCTTGCTCAAACTCTGGAATGGATTGGGAGCAGGAACCTTGCTCAAACTCTGGAATGGATTGGGACCAGGAACCATGCTCAAACTCTGGAATGGATTGGGAGCAGGAACCTTGCTCAAACTCTGGAATGGATTGGGAGCAGGAATCTTGCTCAAACTCTGGAATGGATTGGGAGCAGGAACCTTGCTCAAACTCTGGAATGGATTGGGAGCAGGAACCTTGCTCAAACTCTGGAATGGATTGGGAGCAGGAACCTTGCTCAAACTCTGGAATGGATTGGGAGCAGGAACCTTGCTCAAACTCTGGAATGGATTGGGAGCAGGAACCTTGCTCAAACTCTGGAATGGATTGGGAGCAGGAACCTTGCTCAAACTCTGGAATGGATTGAGACCAGGAACCATGCTCAAACTCTGGAATGGATTGGGAGCAGGAACCTTGCTCAAACTCTGGAATGGATTGGGAGCAGGAACCTTGCTCAAACTCTGGAATGGATTGGGAGCAGGAACCTTGCTCAAACTCTGGAATGGATTGGGAGCAGGAACCTTGCTCAAACTCTGGAATGGATTGGGACCAGGAACCTTTGACAATTCCCACCTCTCACCCCTAGAAAACAGAGAAAATAACTTTGGCCAGTGCAAGCTACAACACAGAATGATTTGGTACAGGAAAGAACGGAGGCAGAATCATCAGATCCTATGAAGAAAATTACATAAAGCAGAGGCCATGGGAAGACCAAGGCATGGAGATTAACTTCAAATTCCTCAACAATCACAATCCTGGCCAAATGGCCTCTCTGCTCAAAACCTCTGCTGTTACAGAAAGATTTAGAGAATTACGTTTTTGCATCTGGCCTGAAGCTTTCCACAGAATGAGGTTCCTTTGCTCTAACCTGCATTAATTAGGGAAATGTTCAACCCCATGGAACAGCACAGATTGGTGAGATTTTTTTTTAATGTAGCCAGATAAAAATAACGACTGCACAGGGAGGAAAATACAGTCGATTAAGTGAAAAAGTGGCTGGATTCCAATATATTATCCGCCCAAAGAATACCTTTGTAAATGCTTTTGTCTTTTAACCATACAAGCCAATGAATCACTTGCAGATTTCATTACACAAGATGGCAGCCACTGTCGGCACTGCGCCTGGTCACGAACAACCAAGTGAGCAGCAAGTTCCTGCTTTGATGTTGATGCTGAGAGAGCAACAGCCCGTTCTCCATGCTACACTAAACAGTAGAGGTGACATGTCCTGGCACTAACTTCCATTTCACCCTAATGATCAATAAAGTTGAAAGTTACCACAATGTTTACTTGACAACCACACAATGGCCACTGTATTTTCAATTAAATGTATGACGACGTGCTTCACATTTTACAAAAACATATGGGGCTCGCCATTGCCATGATTTTGAACAATTCTAGACTGGATTATCGGGGGCTAATATTTTAAAAAAATGAAAGTTAAGAAACTGCGACTACTGAAAATGTGAAATGAAAACAGAAGGCTGGGGACACCCAGCAGGTCAGGTGGCGCCTGTGGAAAGAGAGTTTCAAGGTGGGCGTTCTCGGGAGAGGCATCAGGTCTAACGAAGGGCCTACAAGCTAGAACATTAACAGAGTCGTCTATTCACAGATACGCTCTACCTTCTGTGTTCCCAGCTTTCTCTTTTTAGTCCAAACAAAATGACTGGCAGGTTTAAAAATTCTGCTGCATCAGAGGTGCCAAATTTTTTTTTTATTTATAATTTAGACATACAGCACGGTAACAGGACCTTTCGGCCCACAAGCCCGTGACGCCCTATTGACCTGCACCCCCGGCAGGTTTGGAATGGTGGGAGAAACAGGAGCACCCAGAGGAAAGACGAGGGGAGAACGTACAAACCCCTCACGGAGAGCGCTGGATTTGAACCCGGCTTGCTGGTGCTGTAACTGCGCCACACCTCATGGAAGTCGACCAGGGTGCACGCCAGCAACCTCTGCACCAAATTTTGTTAAGGTAAGCAGGTGAAGAATCAGCAGAATGACCTTCATGTTGAAATACGGCTGCCAGAGAAGTGGCTTTGTTCCACGCAGTTTAAACAGAATGGTGATGCTAAGACAACACAAGGTCAGAAAACTGTCCATGTTCTTATTCGAAGTCTCACCGACTTCAATGCGGGAGTAAAACAAACTGAAACAATTCTTCCGCCACAAGGTTCCAGCCTTCCATCCTTACCAGAGTACGACACAGATCCAAGCCAGCTCCCAACAGAGCAATATCAATTTCAAGATTCAAGGTTACTTTTATTGTCAAGTCTCTTTGGCTTGGCTTCGCGGACGAAGATTTATGGAGGGGGTAAAAAGTCCACGTCAGCTGCAGGCTCGTTTGTGGCTGACCAGTCCGATGCGGGACAGGCAGACACGATTGCAGCGGTTGCAAGGGAAAATTGGTTGGTTGGGGTTGGGTGTTGGGTTTTTCCTCCTTTGCCTTTTGTCAGTGAGGTGGGCTCTGCGGTCTTCTTCAAAGGAGGCTGCTGCCCGCCAAACTGTGAGGCGCCAAGATGCACGGTTTGAGGCGTTATCAGCCCACTGGCGGTGGTCAATGTGGCAGGCACCAAGAGATTTCTTTAGGCAGTCCTTGTACCTTTTCTTTGGTGCACCTCTGTCACGGTGGCCAGTGGAGAGCTCGCCATATAATACGATCTTGGGAAGGCGATGGTCCTCCATTCTGGAGACGTGACCCATCCAGCGCAGCTGGATCTTAATATAACAGAAAATGTGATATTACATGAAATTTCCTTTAGTCTACCATAAGGCAAAGATTCGCAATCAGCAGAAATTGCCCAGCGCCTCTTACAGTCAGAGAAAGAGAAGCAAAAGAAAGTCCCCCAAGAGTCACTGAGTGTCTGTGGATTCACCTCCAGTGCTTCCACAGCCACACAACCTTCAGTCCAAACTCTTGCAACTCGAGTTCCAGATGGAAACCACTGACAAGCCCAGGAAGCCTTGAGCGCCCCGGCACCCTCTCGCCTCTCGGTTCCGATATCTGGTACTACTTCAGCCAGTCTCCAGCAGTCCGCAGCCTCGTGTGAGTCCCTTAACTGCAGTCACCAGCAGCCTGCATGGGTTCCTCACCTTGAGTCACCAAGAGCCAGTCGCCCTTTGTGTTCTTCAGCCTCAGAGCTCCTCCACTGTGGTCACTGTCCCGTGAGTCGTCTCCTCTGCTTCTCCTTCCCATTTTCTGGTGCCCTGCGCCCATCCACTGCTTCCCTGGAGTCTGCAAACCCTTCTGAATGCCGCCTATCACAGGTGCCGCCATCTTGGGCCCAGACCCCAAATTTTAAAATAAATCACCACCGGCTCCTTCAACAGGTCATTTAAAGCCCGTAGAGAACCAAAGGCAGTCGCACTGGGAGATCGGATCACCGTGGGTAGTGCTATGTCTCCTCTCCCCGGGTCGGGGTGGGGGCTCCGCACCGGCGACAGCAACGCCATTTCTTGAAATTATATTTCCTTGTTGCCCAGCAACATATTCTCCCTCACATGTCCATCAATGCCTTCAAGCCAGCAGTAGGTGATCAACTTGGATTTTTGGGCTGAAGCCTCCAGATAGGACTTAGACCGGTGCCCTTAATTCAAGGAGCAAGAGGGCTGCCCCCTGAGAAACCATAATATTTTTGAGTATTTGTGTATCAGGAATAAAACCTCAGGTGTGTAAAGCTATCCATCAAAGTAAGAGGTTCTCTGTTTAAAATGACTCTCTCATTGAAATGAATAAAACAACAGCTGAGACTCAAATGTAGAAACGTTCATCGATTTGTTTTTAGGGCTGTTACATAAGGAATACTTAGAAGTTAACAGCAGGGATACTGTCAGATAATTTGCCATTACTAATGCATTATTTAATTGCGAGCTAAATTTATCTAACAGTAATTTATGGGAATTATTGCTTGTGAGCTGGAAGCCATTTACAGGTACTTTTTTTTTAAACAACTACACATTGCGTCTTTGACAGGAAGAATGAAAAACAAAAGAGACAAGCCAACAATAAATGCTGGATTGGAAAGATTTGGGAGTTGCCAAACTCGCTGAATGCAAGAGTCACATACGATAAACTTTAGATGTCTGAGAACCCCAAGACATGAAAAAAATTACATACAGTTTTTCTCTACATGCAAATTTTGTTAACATAACATGCATAACATAACAATTACAGCACGGAAACAGGCCATTAGGCCCTTCTAGTCCGCACCGAACCAAACACCCCTCTCAAGTCCCACCTCCCTGCACAATGCCCATAACCCTCCATCATCTTCTCTTCCATATACCTGTCCAACCTTTTCTTAAATAATACAATTGACTCCGCCGCCACTATTTCTCCCGGAAGATCATTCCACACGGCTACCACTCTCTGAGTAAAGAAGTTCCCCCTCATGTTACCTCTAAACCTTTGCCCCTTAATTCTTAACTCATGTCCTCTTGTTTTAATCTTTCCTCCTCTTAATGGAAATAGTCTATCCACATCCACTCTGTCTATCCCTTTCATAATCTTAAATACTTCTATCAAATCCCCTCTCAACCTTCTACGCTCCAAAGAATAAAGACCTAATCTGTCCAATCTCTCCCTATACTCTAGATGCTTAAACCCAGGTAACATTCTGGTAAACCTTCTCTGCACTCTCTCCACTCTGTTTATATCCTTCCTATAATTAGGCGACCAGAACTGCACACAGAACTCCAAATTAGGCCGCACCAACGTCTTATACAATCTCAACATCACCTCCCAACTCCTATATTCCATGCAATGATTGATAAAGGCCAGCATACTAAAAGCCTTCTTCACCACCCTATTCACGTGAGTTTCTACCTTCAGGGAACAATGTACCGTTACTCCTAAATCTTTCTGCTCTTCTGTATTCATCAATGCTCTCCCATTTACCACGTATGTCCTGTTCGGATTCTTCTTACCAAAATGAAGCACCTCACACTTATCAGCAAAAATTTGATATAAGTATTAAGAACTACATGTATGCAATAATATTCATTTGTGTATGTCATTTTTAAACTGCTAATGTGTATTAGTTTCAATAATCAAAAAGCACACATACTGTACGTGTGCGTGCAAATAGTTGAATTTTGTGGACCTATTTTTAATGGCAAAATTTAGGGGGTTTACTATTACATGCATGCTACCTTTGACCGTGGTAAGTACCTCTGTCATTCGGGGCATCAAGAGCTCAGATGGGTGGATGGATGACTGGGTGGCAAGTCCACGTTCAGGACTTCGAAAACTTAGACGGGAGGGCGACTGGCGCTTCGGGAACTTGGATGGGTAGGCAGCTGGGGCCTAGGTGAGAGCCTGCGCTTGGGACACTGGGAGCTCTGATCGGCAGGCAGCCGGGGCCTGAGCAAGAGATGGCAGTCAGGGCATCAGGAGCTCAGATGAGCAGGCGACCAGGGACAAAAAATAGGGGGAAGGAGTCGGCTTTTACATGGCATCAACTATTACATGCACATATATGCCAAACATATCAAATCATAAACCATGCTCACTAATAAAGACTGAGCACCGGCTCGTTCCATTCCTGTCTCAGCCAACATATTTCCACGAGCCACACATTATATGTTAAACAGCCGCAAGTGGCTCACGAGGCACGGTTTGGCCACCCTGTTTTAGATCAGGCATAGAACTTTAATATACAGCTTAGAGCAAGTGATCAGGAAAGCTATCGATATATTCGATATATTAGTCACGCTGGCATGGGAGCTGCAAAGCAAGATCTTTTTAAAAATTTATTTGTTTACCGAATGTGGGCATAACCCAGCATTTACGGTTCACCCAACTAGGGATGCAGTTAAGAGTTAACCAGATTGGCAAGTCTGGAGTCATATATGTGTCAATCGGAGAAAGGATGGCAGATTTCTTCCCTGATGTACATTAGTAACCAGATGGCTATTTACAAAAATATGATGGCTGCACAGAAACTAGTTTCTCATTAATTATTAATTAATTTTAAAGATTCATTATATTTTTTTAAATTATTTAAATTTGTTCCCTAAACCACCTAGGTGGCATTTGAATTCATGATTCTGGACCAATAATCCAGTTTTCTGTAACTGCTGCCCCAACAAGTGGCCTCACTTAAAGAACTGCGAGTCTTAGCTACAGAATTAAATTTAAATTTTTTATATTTAGTCTACAATACGGTAATAGACCATTCCGTCCCACAAGTCCATGCCGTCCAATTTACACCCAATTAATCTACATCCCCAGTATGTTTCGAACAGTGGGAGGAAACTGGAGCCCCCCGGAGAAAACCCATGCAGACATGGGGAGAACATGCCAACTCCTTACGGACAGCACGGGTTTCGAACCCCGGACCCAATTGCTGGCACTGTAAAGGTGTTGCGCTAACCACCACACCATCTGTACTACCCGATAAACTTTAGAAAAAAAACTGACACAGGACACAGCCATTCAGCTCATCACATTCTGATCTTTCTGGACTTCTCAGTTAAGCCCCTGCCTCATCGAAACATGTGGACTGAAAAGGCTAGATGTCAGAACGTTAATCCAGGTGTGGGGAGGAGCAGAAGAACATCCCTTCACACTCCAAATACATTAAATCACATTGTACTGGATTAAATTCCAAGTTTTTTGACACGGCATCCACTATATTCTGATCAAGGGTCTGAAACATTAACTTTTTTCTTTCTACAGATACTGTTTGGAGCTTTTCCAGCATTTATTTTAATTTCATACTCCAGCACCTACATTCTGATTTGATTTCTATTAACAATATTCTTCCAGCCTAATGATTTTATCCTCACTTATCACAACCCTTGTATTTATGACTAAATTATTTATATTACCAGCATGTCTGGAATACCAAACCCCATAGATCCCACCGCTAATAGCATTCTAATCACAAAGCAACCATACCTTTGGTTTTCTAAAAAACACAGATTAGCTGGAGGAACTCAGCTGGTCTCAGCATCCACAGAAGATAGGTATATTACTGACGTTTTAGGTCTGAGCCCTTCATCAAAGAATAAGCAAAGAACAGGAAGGCACAAGAATAAAGGCTGTCCTTTGGTCTTCTTTCTTCCAGCTCTCCATTCACAGAGCCATCCCGCTTCCTCCTGTTTGCTGGTGTGCCCTCCCTCCCTTATCCGCCTATTACCTCCTGCATAACAGTTCTCCTCCCCCTCCCGCATTTGTTCGGGAGCCTGCCGACATTTTTTCATACCTTTTTTTTTTATTTTTTATTTTTCACACCATAAATCACATTAGCCATGATATACACTATTTCTTTTTCACACATATACAGTGACTTTTTCTCCCCCCCCCTTTCCTCCCAAACCACCCCCCCACCCCCCCCTCTCATTTTTTCATACCTTGATGAAGGGCTCAAGCCTGAAACATTGATCTTTACCTTTGCTATACAAAGTTCACGGCTTGATCTGCTGAGTTTCTCCATTGTGTCTGCAGACTTTCATGTTTTACTTCCTCAAAAGTAGTATCCATGTAATAATCGACCCCATAAATTTAACATTGAAAGAGTGCTGACAAAATTCAACTTTTACACAAGTATATAGGGTAGCTTTCCAAACAGAGGGGAGCTAGCAGGATAATCACCAAACTTCCTTCCACAATTTCCAAGAAAGATTTGACATGTTAATATCATATTCATAAAAAACATCAGGGTTGACAACTTTAAGCCCTTTTTACACAGAAATCCCACAATACTGCTGTAAAGAAGACCAGTCATTAACCCGGCTTTACTTGTTTACACTGAACCAATCAACGCCGGCATAATGCTGCCCCAGTGCATCATTTTACAAAGCATGCTGCCATTCCAGAAGCAAAAGGGGTGTGACTTGTAACACAACAGCGTCGGTGTCTAATGTGACGTATAACGTCCTGGTCCTGGCCCATCAGCCCGCCCTTTTTACACAGACGTCGATTTGGAGCTGTGACTACCTCTGTTGCCAGCTTAAAGGCGGGACTGCAATGACCCCCCCCACCCCCATTCTGTGTTTGTAGCTTTTACACAGAACCGCGTGGGGGGAAAATGGCGTAATATTCCCGCCTTGAAGAGGCTGTGCTGGGACCATGCTAATCACTGTATCACACTACATGTATAATCAATTAGACTATTTTAAAGAGTTGCATTGTCAATTTTATTTGGTGGTTAAAACTTGCAAATAAAATATTCAAAACAAAAAAGAGGCTGTGTAAAAGGGGATATTGGCCAACAGTATAAAAGAGTCCATTTTTTAAAAAATTTTTCACACTGTTTTTTATTTTTTCATACTGACCAAGATACATACAGACATTTTTCTCCCCTTTCTCCCCTTTCATACAGACATTTTTCTCCCCTTTCATACAGACATTTTTCTCCCCTTTCTTACAGACATTTTTCTCCCCTTTCTTACAGACATTTTTCTCCCCTTTCTTACAGACATTTTTCTCCCCTTTCTTACAGACATTTTTCTCCCCTTTCTTACAGACATTTTTCTCCCCTTTCTTACAGACATTTTTCTCCCCTTTCTCCCCTTTCATACAGACATTTTTCTCCCCTTTCTTACAGACATTTTTCTCCCCTTTCTCCCCTTTCATACAGACATTTTTCTCCCCTTTCTCCCCTTTCATACAGACATTTTTCTCCCCTTTCTCCCCTTTCATACAGACATTTTTCTCCCCTTTCTCCCCTTTCATACAGACATTTTTCTCCCCTTTCTCCCCTTTCATAGACATTTTTCTCCCCTTTCTCCCCTTTCATAGACATTTTTCTCCCCTTTCATACAGACATTTTTCTCCCCTTTCTCCCCTTTCATACAGACATTTTTCTCCCCTTTCTTACAGACATTTTTCTCCCCTTTCTTACAGACATTTTTCTCCCCTTTCTCCCCCTCCCTTCCCCTTTCCCATTTATTCAAACTTCAATCTATAAGATACATTAAACCTGTTAAACAATGTCGTCACTAATAAAAATAAACAAGAAATTTGTGCCAGCAAAAATGCTGGAGAAACTCAGCGGTCAGGCAATGCCTATGGAAGCAATAGATAATTCAACGTTTCAGGCTGAAACCCTTTATTGCCCTTATTTTTACTATATTTAGTAAAGGATAGACACCTATGGATATAACAAGCTTACCTGTTGTCCACAAAGCTGACAGCATAGTTGACAGCTGGTCCTGCTGGTATACCAGCATCTTTAAAAAACTGAATCCACTCCGACGTGGCTACAAAAAAAAAGAGGATTTTCTTTCATAAAGTCATCAAAGAACAACATAATCCTTAAAAGTAGGGCAGCTATCCTGAACAATCTCATGGAAAGTGTTTCTGCCTGGAAATATTCTAGAATCATAATTGATTATCATGAACACTTCACAAAATTTGTTGTTTTGCGACAGCATTATAGGCGCAAATATTTCCGATAAACTACATTTTAAAAATAAATACCGTGCAGTGATAGATTATGTTAATTTTATATTTTGTATAGATATGTTTTTGAAAGATAGATTGTGGGGTCTTAGTTAGGGGTCACAATCAGATACAAACACAAGTCTGCAAAGAAATTAGACTTCTGCACTGGAGATTTTCACAACGAGGTGCAAATGGAAGGGCCCATCTCGGGAAACTGATAAGATCTCTCATGAATTGATTTTGGGAGTCAGCGAGCTGTTTTGGTGGAGTGCGGTGTTTTAGGAAGGTCATGTGGTTTTGCAAGCAGAGAGAGCCAAATGGATTTTTTTTCTCTAAGTGTAATAGAGAGAGAGAGAGAGAGAGAGAGAGAGAGAGAGAGAGAGAGAGAGAGAGAGAGAGAGAGAGAGAGAGAGAGAGAGAGAGAGCGACTGCTGGGTTTCTGCAGTGGCTTTTGGAAGCTTGTTTGAAACCCCATTTTGAAGACGGGCTGTGAGTTCTGAATTCCGCCTGTTCAAAGCCCTTGCTGTAGGTTTCTCTTGAAATAAGGGAAACGGAAAAGGAACTTTGTGGTGACCTGAAAGAAAGAAGTTATCATCTGGAAAACCCTGATGAGGCAAGTTTCTTCGGCAAGACACTGAAGTAGCTGATTGGAAGGAATTCGATTGTGTGTGTCCAACGAGCAACAAATCTCTCTCTCTCTGAAAACCTTCTCAAGCAGGTATCCATTTACCTTTCAAGCACAAGAGCTTAGTGAAAATTCATAAATGTTAGGTTCTGTGCACAGCATACGAATTGCCTAAAACCGGTGAACTTGGAGGAGTGAGAAGTTAGATTGGACTGTCAAAGAATTTTTTTGAACATGCGCTTAGAATTAGAAGGGGGTTAAGTTAATAGTAATAAGTTAAAGTTTGATCCTGTTTTTATGTTTAAAGGAAATTAAAAGCAACTTTTGTTTAAGTAACCATTTGTCTTGGTGAATTTCTATTGCTGCTGGGCTTTGGGGTCCTCTAGGCCAGTCACAATGCAAAAAGAAGAGAAAGTGAGGTAGTGTCTGTGGTTCATTGTCCATTCAGAAATCTGATGGCAGAGGAAAAGAAGCTATTTTTGTACCATTGTGTGTTTGTCTTCAGGCTCCTGTACCTCCTTCCTGATGGTAGCAGTATGAAGATGGCATGGAATAGGTGAGGAGGGTCCTTGAGGATTGAGACTCCTGTACCTCCTTCCTGATGGTAGCAGTATGAAGATGGCATGGAATAGGTGAGACTGCTTCCCTAAGACACCACCTCTTGTCGATGTCCTTGATGGGATGAAGAGTGGTGTCCGTGATGGCACTGGCCAAATTCACAACTCTCTGTATATATTTTTTTTAATTTCCCTCGATATTTTTGCCAGTTGCTTGAATTCCAGATAACAGAGGTTGTAACATATTTAAAATCACAACCTGCAACCCTGAAAGCCAGAAGGGGTAGACAAAGTGAATATTTTGGAAATGCACCCATCTCAGCCACGAGCTCCAGCTGGCGAGTATTCCTGTTCTGCTGGCCCTGGGAGAGCTCAACACACCCTCCAATGGGAGAAATTGATCATGAAACTGCTCCCCATTCCCCTGCCAAAGAAAGCAAGCGTAGAACAAGGGAAGTGTAGAGAATGTGGCTCGCAGTCATGGCCGATCCAGCCAACCTTCCATCAACTCTGCTTGAGTCAGTTATGGAGGAGACAATATGAATCTCATTCATGAGCCAAGCACATTTCACTTCACAAACGTATGACACAGTAATTAGCAACAAAACAAATAAAAATAAAATCATTATAACAGGTGTTGCATTTCAGTACGAGGGATCACGAAGAGATCATTTTAATAGAAAATAAAATGTAGATTCTAGAATAAGAGGCAATCTCATAGCACAGAAGGTGTCCCATTTAGGATCAAGTGAAGGAAGCACTTCTCTCAAAGGGTTGTGAATCTTTGGAAAGAAATGATTCTGAGGGATTACATGCATTCAGTTGAGAGAGATTTCTGGACTCTAAGGGAATCAAAAGTTTATAAGGATCAGGCAAGAAGTGGAATCACAGCCAATTATCAAGTTAGGACAACTTTACTGCATGATATAGCTAGTTCAAGAGGACATACAACAGCTCTTAGCTTCTACTTGTGATTTTAAATGACTGTTTCAACATAATCCCTAATCCTTTATTTTCCACGGTGCTTCTTTAAGGTTCTACTTTCAATTTCCGCATAGTTGGAATTCTACCTGTAACCATTGCTCAGGCGTTCACCAGCTGAAGGTCAATTGGGTACCAAACCGCAAAGACAAATGGCGAAATTAAAATAGCACCAGACGTGTAAGAGAGAGCATAGGCTACTAAATAAAGCTGCTTGCAAGATGAATGTGGAATGCTTCCGATGACAGATCAGTAATTTTACATAGGATTAACAGCACAGAAGCTAAGCAAACACTTCTGTGAACAGGGAATAGATTTCAGATTTCTTTTTACTGTTTTTTTTTTTATTTTTATTTTTATTTTATTTATTTTTTTTTATTTTTTTTTTCACACCATAAATCACATTAGCCATGATATACACTATTTCTTTTTCACACATATACAGTGACTTTTTCTCCCCCCACCTCCCTCCTCCCAAGCCACCCCCCCACCCCCCCCTCTCATCCATTTTAGGTATACAATCTAGGTTGCATTAAGCCAGTCAGACAATGTTGTCATTCAACAAAAATACACCAGAAATTCTACTGAGTCCATTCTTTTCTTTCCTTCTCCTTCCATCAACTTAGGTAGTAATGTTTGTCTCCGGTAGGTTTTCGCTATTGTATTTAATGTAAAGCTCCTATACTTGTTCGAATATTTCAATATTATTTCTTAACCTATATGTTATTTTTTCTAATGGAATACATTTATTCATTTAAATTTAGTAGTTTCTTCCTTTTAATTTGGTTATGTATTCCATTAATATTTAAAGTCATATAGTTCAGCGTAGCCCTTTTATATTTTGTTTATCTTCTCTTTCCGTTTTTCCATCATTACCTTTCCTCCTTTTCCATTTCTGTTTTCTTATTTTCAACTCTTTATAAGACAACATTCCTACAACATCCAACATTTTCCTTATTCTCCTATTTCTATCTTATTTATCCCCAATCTCCCCTTCCCCTCCTGAGTTGTCCTTTATCCCTTCTCGGACAACCACATCTCCCCTCTCCATTTGGATTTGCGAATCCACTCGCAAGCGTCAACTGATTTTGCAGTGACCGCTATTTCCCCCCACCCCGCCCCCCCAGAAAAGATTTCACTTTTCATATGTCACAAAGGTCACTCTTTTAATTCCCTCCTTATTCTCTCTATTCCATTACCTTCCCTTATTAATTCTTGTCTATACTATCTATATTTTCCTCTAAGTACAGATACATTCACGTATGCACATTGTCTCTATTCACTCTTATACCTCTTTACCCGCATACATATCAATCGTGATCATTTTTACTCTCATTACCCGTCTTCATCCCTCAGTCTATTTTTGTCTTTACCCACATACATATCAATCGTGATCATTTTTACTCTCATTACCCGTCTTCCTCCCTCAGTCTATTTTTGTCTTTACCCACATACATATCAATCGTGATCATTTTTACTCTCATTACCCGTCTTCCTCCCTCTGTCTATTTTTGTAATTGTTCTGCAAATTTTCGTGCTTCTTCTGGATCCGAGAATAGTCTGTTTTGTTGTCCTGGAATAAATATTTTCAATACCGCTGGATGCTTTAGTATAAATTTATACCCTTTCTTCCATAAAATCGCCTTTGCTGTATTGAACTCTTTTCTCTTCTTTAGGAGTTCAAAACTTATATCTGGATAAATGAAGATTTTTTGCCCTTTATACTCCAGTGGTTTGTTGCCCTCTCTTACTTTTTCCATTGTCTTCTCCAGTACCTTTTCTCTTGTAGTATATCTTAGGAATTTTACTACAATAGATCTTGGTTTTTGTTGTGGTTGTGGTTTAGAGGCCAATGCTCTATGTGCCTGCCCTTTCTATTTCCATTTCTTGCTGTAGTTCTGGGCATCCTAGGGTCTTAGGGATCCACTCTTTTATAAACTCCCTCATATTCTTGCCTTCTTCATCTTCCTTAAGGCCCACTATCTTTATGTTATTTCTTCTGTTATAATTTTCCATTGTATCTATTTTTTGAGCTAGTAGTTCTTGTGTCTCTTTAGTTTTTTTATTAGATTTCTCCAATTTCTTTTTTAAGTCTTCTACCTCCATTTCTGCTGCTACTGCCCGCTCTTCCATCTTGTCCATTTTCTTTCCCATTTCTGTTAAGGTCATCTCTATTTTATTCATTTTCTCTTCTGTGTTGTTTATTCTTTTTCTTAAATCCTTAAATTCCTGTGTTTGCCATTCTTTAAATGACTCCATGTATCCTTTAATAAGAGCAAGTACCTCCTTTACCTTGCCTTACTTTTCTTCTTCTATTTCCCTGTACTCTTCCTCTTCCTCTTCTTCTTCCTCTAGGTTGGCCATCTGTTGTTTCTTTGGTGCCCTTTCCTCCTCTTCTTTCTTGTTTCTATTGTCTTCTGTGGTCTCTTCTTGCTGCAGGTGTTCTGCAGCTGTCGTTGCCGGCTGTGGAGATCGACTCCCCAGCTGGTCCCCCCTCCCGTCGGTGTGTTTTTTTTCATTCGCATCGCGCATGCGCGATTCCTCGCGCATGCGTGGTTGCGCACTTTTACTCGGCTCTGCGAGCCATTTTTGTAGTCCATTATTTACCGACCTGAGGGAGCGGGTTTCTCTCTCCGCAGCGGGCCTCTTCGGACAGGTAAGGCCTTCACCTTTTTCCTCCTTTGTCTTCTCTTCCTCTCTTCTTACCGTTGCTTTCGATTTTTCTTTTTTTGTCGCCATCTTCTTTCCACCTTTATACTCACTTTTCTGTAACTTTTATTTCTGTGCCTTTGTGTTTTCCTTTGTTTTTCCCGACTTTTCTGGAGAGGGCTGGAGTTCACCGTCCGGCCACTACTCCATCACGTGACTTCTCCTCGATTTCAGATTTCTTGACAGAGTATGTACAGGACATCACATACAACCCTGAGATTCTTTTTCCAGTAGCCGAGGCAGAATTATCACTTTTTGGTAGTGCAAAAATAAACTATACAAACATGTAAACAAAAATAAAGAAATGTAAATAAACTGTACAATACAGAGAGGAAAATATCAATAAAGTGAAAACTCAAGAGGTCTTAAATGAGTCTCTGATTGAGTTTGTTGCTCATGATAGAGGGGGAGCAGCTGTTCCTGAACCAGGTGGGGGTGAGTCTTGTGGCACAGAGACCGCTTTCCTGATGGCAGCAGCGAGAACAGAGCGTGTGCTGGGTGAGGTGGATCCTTGATGATCGCTGCTGCTCTCCGACGGCAGCGTTCCCTGGAGATGTTCCTGATGGTGGGGAGGGTTTTGTCTGTAATGTCCCAGGCTGTGGCCACTATCTTTTGCAAGGCTTTCCACTCAGTGGTATTGGTATCATAATGCATCTGGTCAGCACCACTACACATCTGTAGAAATTTGCCAGGGTTTCCGATGTCATACCAAAATCCTAAGGAAGTAGAGGTGAAGTGCTTTCTTCACGATGCCATTAATGTGTTAGGTTAGGAAAAATCTTCCAAGATAGTGGCTCCCAAGAGCTTATACAGTACAACTCCGATTATCTGATATTGTATTCACCGAAATCCTCAATTATCTGAATTTATTTCACATTTCAGATAAATGAGGATACCCGAAACAAATCAGAAATCATCATTTATCTAAAATTTTTTCAGAGCCAAACTGACCAGGGACGTCGGGCTCCCTGCATCAAAAGCAGCAGGCTCCTGGCAGAAGCGTGGACCTCAAGTTCCCGGGCAGGAATGGGACCCTCTGGCTCCTGGCACGAGTGGGGCCTCATGTGGGGAAGTGTCGTTGATGTGCCAAGTTTTCAATATTTATCCTGAGCTGACTTTTTTTTTTCTATACAAGTTGTAGAGAATTTCAAATTTATTCAGCAAACAGATCAATATTAAATTGAGACAGATTGGTTTTTGCTAACCAGAGAATCAGAGGGAAATAGGGCAACAGCAGATAAATGGAATTAGGTCACAGATTGCCCAATAAAAGATAGCACAGGCTTGACAGCTAAACAGCCTCTTTCTGTTCCACTGAATCAAACCATCTGAGAAATCATGGAAGCTTTACCCCAGGAGAGAGGTGGCTCAGGTACAATCTCATAAAGAGCTTCAAAATGAACAGGGTTCCGTTGGGCAAGATGTAGAAAAGACACCCTTGCAGAAGAAGTGAAAATTATTGACCAAACTTGCAAGAACTCTCCACCATCAGACTCCACAGCAACAAACACAATCAGGGACTCATTTAAGCTTTTGCATTTTTTTTAAATATTTTTTTCCTCTCTCTGTATTGCAGGTTGTTTACATTTCTTTACAGCATTTCAGAATCAGAATTTATTATCATGAACAAGTCACGAAATTCGATGCTTTGCAGCAATCTCAGAGTAGACATTCGTATCATAAACCATCTTACAACAATATTTTAAAAATTAGTGCACAAAATGGCAGTGTCTTTAGTTCATTGATTATTCAGGAATCTGATGGCGGAGGGGAAGAACCCATCCTTGTGCCACTGAGTGCTCGTCTTTAGGCTCCGGTAGTAGCAGAGTGAAGAAGGCATGGCCTGGGTGGTGGTGGGGTCCTTGAGGATTTGTTTATCTGTGTACGTTGTCTACAGTTACCAATAAGAGGTCATTCTGCCTCACCCACAGGTAAAAGAATCTCAAGGTTGGATGTGATGTCGTGTACGCACTCTGACAATACATCTGAATAAAAACAATACATCTGAACACCAAGTCAAGAATGTTGAAGATGCATACAAATAGAACATTTAAGATAAAGTGTTGGGTGATGGAGTTTAAGAGGAATGTGAACAGACAAAGGAGCAGGTGGTGTTTTTTGATGGGGTTAGATGAAAAAGAATGGCTCACATGAACCAAAAGCACCAACTTGGAAAAGTTAGGCTGAACAGTCCATTTCTGTGTTGTCAACAATAACATGTGGGGCATCTTAAAAGCAGAATGATTTCTGTGTATTATTTACCTCATATACAAATATTTTTTTAATTGTTTGATCAATTCAATGCACAAATAATGTGTTAATAAGACAACTGGTAACAGAAGGCTAACAATTCTGTGTGTCCAATGTCTATTATCAGTCAGAAGATAGATGGAATTTACCCTCGACTAGCCAGCGACTGCTTTCAATTTATTGTAAAGGGATATTCAGAAAGCAAATTTGACTAGACAAATTTTTGTATTTGAGAATAACGATCAGTGAAGTTGCAACAAACTCATTAAATATTTGGGTTTGCTCTCTCAAACCAAATACAGTAGTTCCCACGGTGTGAAATCAGACTAGAAGCTACAGCCTGCTGGAGACTGGCTCATGGGAACCAGGATTCGTGTACTGAAGGGCTTCGTGTACTGAAGGGCTTCGTGTACTGAAGGGCTTCGTGTACTGAAGGGCTTCGTGTACTGAAGGGCTTCGTGTACTGAAGGGCTTCGTGTACTGAAGGGCTTCGTGTACTGAAGGGCTTCGTGTACTGAAGGGCTTCGTGTACTGAAGGGCTTCGTGTACTGAAGGGCTTCGTGTACTGAAGGGCTTCGTGTACTGAAGGGCTTCGTGTACTGAAGGGCTTCGTGTACTGAAGGGCTTCGTGTACTGAAGGGCTTCGTGTACTGAAGGGCTTCGTGTACTGAAGGGCTTCGTGTACTGAAGGGCTTCGTGTACTGAAGGGCTTCGTGTACTGAAGGGCTTCGTGTACTGAAGGGCTTCGTGTACTGAAGGGCTTCGTGTACTGAAGGGCTTCGTGTACTGAAGGGCTTCGTGTACTGAAGGGCTTCGTGTACTGAAGGGCTTCGTGTACTGAAGGGCTTCGTGTACTGAAGGGCTTCGTGTACTGAAGGGCTTCGTGTACTGAAGGGCTTCGTGTACTGAAGGGCTTCGTGTACTGAAGGGCTTCGTGTACTGAAGGGCTTCGTGTACTGAAGGGCTTCGTGTACTGAAGGGCTTCGTGTACTGAAGGGCTTCGTGTACTGAAGGGCTTCGTGTACTGAAGGGCTTCGTGTACTGAAGGGCTTCGTGTACTGAAGGGCTTCGTGTACTGAAGGGCTTCGTGTACTGAAGGGCTTCGTGTACTGAAGGGCTTCGTGTACTGAAGGGCTTCGTGTACTGAAGGGCTTCGTGTACTGAAGGGCTTCGTGTACTGAAGGGCTTCGTGTACTGAAGGGCTTCGTGTACTGAAGGGCTTCGTGTACTGAAGGGCTTCGTGTACTGAAGGGCTTCGTGTACTGAAGGGCTTCGTGTACTGAAGGGCTTCGTGTACTGAAGGGCTTCGTGTACTGAAGGGCTTCGTGTACTGAAGGGCTTCGTGTACTGAAGGGCTTCGTGTACTGAAGGGCTTCGTGTACTGAAGGGCTTCGTGTACTGAAGGGCTTCGTGTACTGAAGGGCTTCGTGTACTGAAGGGCTTCGTGTACTGAAGGGCTTCGTGTACTGAAGGGCTTCGTGTACTGAAGGGCTTCGTGTACTGAAGGGCTTCGTGTACTGAAGGGCTTCGTGTACTGAAGGGCTTCGTGTACTGAAGGGCTTCGTGTACTGAAGGGCTTCGTGTACTGAAGGGCTTCGTGTACTGAAGGGCTTCGTGTACTGAAGGGCTTCGTGTACTGAAGGGCTTCGTGTACTGAAGGGCTTCGTGTACTGAAGGGCTTCGTGTACTGAAGGGCTTCGTGTACTGAAGGGCTTCGTGTACTGAAGGGCTTCGTGTACTGAAGGGCTTCGTGTACTGAAGGGCTTCGTGTACTGAAGGGCTTCGTGTACTGAAGGGCTTCGTGTACTGAAGGGCTTCGTGTACTGAAGGGCTTCGTGTACTGAAGGGCTTCGTGTACTGAAGGGCTTCGTGTACTGAAGGGCTTCGTGTACTGAAGGGCTTCGTGTACTGAAGGGCTTCGTGTACTGAAGGGCTTCGTGTACTGAAGGGCTTCGTGTACTGAAGGGCTTCGTGTACTGAAGGGCTTCGTGTACTGAAGGGCTTCGTGTACTGAAGGGCTTCGTGTACTGAAGGGCTTCGTGTACTGAAGGGCTTCGTGTACTGAAGGGCTTCGTGTACTGAAGGGCTTCGTGTACTGAAGGGCTTCGTGTACTGAAGGGCTTCGTGTACTGAAGGGCTTCGTGTACTGAAGGGCTTCGTGTACTGAAGGGCTTCGTGTACTGAAGGGCTTCGTGTACTGAAGGGCTTCGTGTACTGAAGGGCTTCGTGTACTGAAGGGCTTCGTGTACTGAAGGGCTTCGTGTACTGAAGGGCTTCGTGTACTGAAGGGCTTCGTGTACTGAAGGGCTTCGTGTACTGAAGGGCTTCGTGTACTGAAGGGCTTCGTGTACTGAAGGGCTTCGTGTACTGAAGGGCTTCGTGTACTGAAGGGCTTCGTGTACTGAAGGGCTTCGTGTACTGAAGGGCTTCGTGTACTGAAGGGCTTCGTGTACTGAAGGGCTTCGTGTACTGAAGGGCTTCGTGTACTGAAGGGCTTCGTGTACTGAAGGGCTTCGTGTACTGAAGGGCTTCGTGTACTGAAGGGCTTCGTGTACTGAAGGGCTTCGTGTACTGAAGGGCTTCGTGTACTGAAGGGCTTCGTGTACTGAAGGGCTTCGTGTACTGAAGGGCTTCGTGTACTGAAGGGCTTCGTGTACTGAAGGGCTTCGTGTACTGAAGGGCTTCGTGTACTGAAGGGCTTCGTGTACTGAAGGGCTTCGTGTACTGAAGGGCTTCGTGTACTGAAGGGCTTCGTGTACTGAAGGGCTTCGTGTACTGAAGGGCTTCGTGTACTGAAGGGCTTCGTGTACTGAAGGGCTTCGTGTACTGAAGGGCTTCGTGTACTGAAGGGCTTCGTGTACTGAAGGGCTTCGTGTACTGAAGGGCTTCGTGTACTGAAGGGCTTCGTGTACTGAAGGGCTTCGTGTACTGAAGGGCTTCGTGTACTGAAGGGCTTCGTGTACTGAAGGGCTTCGTGTACTGAAGGGCTTCGTGTACTGAAGGGCTTCGTGTACTGAAGGGCTTCGTGTACTGAAGGGCTTCGTGTACTGAAGGGCTTCGTGTACTGAAGGGCTTCGTGTACTGAAGGGCTTCGTGTACTGAAGGGCTTCGTGTACTGAAGGGCTTCGTGTACTGAAGGGCTTCGTGTACTGAAGGGCTTCGTGTACTGAAGGGCTTCGTGTACTGAAGGGCTTCGTGTACTGAAGGGCTTCGTGTACTGAAGGGCTTCGTGTACTGAAGGGCTTCGTGTACTGAAGGGCTTCGTGTACTGAAGGGCTTCGTGTACTGAAGGGCTTCGTGTACTGAAGGGCTTCGTGTACTGAAGGGCTTCGTGTACTGAAGGGCTTCGTGTACTGAAGGGCTTCGTGTACTGAAGGGCTTCGTGTACTGAAGGGCTTCGTGTACTGAAGGGCTTCGTGTACTGAAGGGCTTCGTGTACTGAAGGGCTTCGTGTACTGAAGGGCTTCGTGTACTGAAGGGCTTCGTGTACTGAAGGGCTTCGTGTACTGAAGGGCTTCGTGTACTGAAGGGCTTCGTGTACTGAAGGGCTTCGTGTACTGAAGGGCTTCGTGTACTGAAGGGCTTCGTGTACTGAAGGGCTTCGTGTACTGAAGGGCTTCGTGTACTGAAGGGCTTCGTGTACTGAAGGGCTTCGTGTACTGAAGGGCTTCGTGTACTGAAGGGCTTCGTGTACTGAAGGGCTTCGTGTACTGAAGGGCTTCGTGTACTGAAGGGCTTCGTGTACTGAAGGGCTTCGTGTACTGAAGGGCTTCGTGTACTGAAGGGCTTCGTGTACTGAAGGCTTCCTGGTCACGTCAGAGGTTTGAATCTAGAGCTCAGATTGCCGATGAATTGAACAGGGGTTTGTATGACCGCAGAGGCTGCAGGAGCGCTAGAGGCAAATCCACAGACACTCAATGATTCTGAAGGGACTTTCTTTTTCTTCTTTCTCTCTTACTGTAAAGGGAACCGAACAACACTAATGGCATCTCTTTGCTTTACAGCAGGAAGAGGAAATTTTGTGTAATTACAAGTTTTGTACTATTTCTTGACATTAAGAGAATCTTAAATCAAAAGTTAGATAGCATTTAACACTGGCTAAATAGTATTTGAAATTATTAGTCTATATATTAAGGCAGTGGCAACTCTTGCAAACATGATTTGTTAAGTGTTATGATTGACAGGACTTGTCAATGTATTTAGTTTCCTCAAACTTAGTAAATTATCATTTGTAAGTTTTTCTTATTTGTCATGCAAACATAAAACACGAAAGTCTGCAGTCACCATGGTTGAAATAAAAAAAGGATGCTGAACCAACTCAACAAGTCAAACAGTGACTTTCATATAGCAGAGGTATGGAAAAATGTTGGCAGGCGTCCAAATAAAAAGGTATGGAAGGAGGTGTACTCGCAAAGGCAGGAGGTAATAGTTAAAGAAGGGAGGGAAGGGACAGCAGCAAGCAGGTGAACAAGGATTGGCTAGGTGAATAGAGAAGGGGGTGGAGAGCTGAGGGAAAGAAAACTGGAAGGGGAAAGGGAGAGCAGGTTAGCAGATACTGGGAGAGTCAATGTCAATGCCATCCGGCTGGAGAGGGCCCAGACAGAAAATCAAGTGCTGTTCCTCCAATTTAAGGGTGGTCTTGGTGGGATTCTATACGAGGCCACGGGCAGACATGTGAGTGGACGCAGAACAGAAATCCTTGGCCAGTGGGAGGTCCCTGTCACTGGTGCAGACAAAAGTTTGGGGACCCAAATGGTGGTGAGGGAGGAGATGTGGGCGCAAGTGTGGCATCCCCTGCGGCCACAGAGGAATATGCCGGGGTTGCGAGGGTGTGACTTGGTTGTGAGGGTGACTTCCTCGTACACACATCTTCCCCTCTCCTACCTGCTTCCATTGGGACCGCTACTGCTTCCTCCTTGACTCCATTGTGTACTCATCCCTCCCCTCCAATCGCACCACACACACACACACACCCCCCAGCCCTCCTCAACCATCTTCCCCTGTGGCTGCAGGAGGTGATATAAAAGGCTACTGCAAAAAAGTAATTATTAAATTTGTGGAACAGAACCATAGCTTCAGTCTTCAAGATGTCATGCATGCACGCACAGTGCAGAATAATCTTATCACAAAGAAATTACAAAGACATAATCAAGGTAAAATACAGAAGTATTTAAAGAGAACAAAAGAAGCACCAAGCCATAGAGGAGAAGCAGTAGAAGCTGCAAGTTCCATCTACAAGCAGTACAGCTTTACTCCTCCTTAAATTTTAAAAGCACTGCCCAAGAATCCAGACCAAGTCAATCCCTGAAAAGACCTCATTTTTGGACTTCTGCTGTAAATTTAGATCCCTTTTCTACCCAGTCATCACCATTTTCAAATACACTACGGTTTTCTTCCTCCACCTGCATTCAACTTCTGTACCCCGTAGATTTGAGCTTCTAATTATAGTAACAAAATGTTATTGTGCAAATTATTTTCAGAAATTACACAGTTTATTAATGTAGGCTCAATCCTTTCACATTCTGTTCAAGAACTGGGAGCACACTTTTATCATGAAATAGTCCATTTGCTTCTACAAGCTATTTTGACATAGTGCTACAGCTGTTTTGCCCACAGTGACACATCAAATACCCTCATAAGGCAAATGATCAGTTGGTCTATTTTTGGCATGGTTGATCACAACATTCCCTGGAACTGTATAATTGCTGTCAAAGATTCCATCTATGGTCTAGAAATACAAGGTCATTCATTCCCTTATGATGGTAACTGTTGGAAAAGAGTCCACCCAAATTAATTTCATGGCGTTAAGAAAATTCGACTTTTTGGAATTATCCAAAATAAAAGCCCTACAACATATTGCCTTGCACAGTGCAGTTCATATCTTGAAAGAGCTGCCAAAGCAGTACAATTTTGACTTTGAAAAGACTTTTGGACAGATATGACAAGTCAAGTTTATTGTCATCCGACAGCACAAGTACAACCCGACAAAACAGCGTCCTCTGATCCTCAATGCAAAAACACACACAGACAAAACACACATAGTGACATACAAATATACAAATAAATAAATATTATTTCATGAATACGAGTTCTCAGATCAATATTTACGTCACGACTTTAATGTCAATACTACTTCCTTTACTGGTCACAAGAAAAAGGAACAGAAGTAGGCCATTGGCCCATCGAGTCTGCTGCACAACTTCACCTTGAGCTAAACCATTCTCACATCTAGTTCCAATTTCCGGCCTTTTCCCTGATTCCCTGACTAATTAGATAGCCATGAATATCCTCCTTAAACCCCCCCCCCCCCCCCCCAACGATTGGGCCTCCACAGATGGACGTGGCAACCAATTCCACAAATCCACAGCCCTCTGGCTAAAGAAATTTCTCCTTATCTCTGTTTTAAATGAGTACCTTCCAAGTCTGTGCCCTCTTGTCCTGGATTCACCCACCAGGGAAACATCTTATTCACATCGACTCAGTCCAATCCTTTCAGCATCTGAAATGTTTCTATGAGATCCCCAATAAATAGAGCCAAGAGCAGCTAAACGTTCCTTGTACGTTAGCCCTTGCATTCCTGGAATTATCCTGGTAAATCTTCTCTGCATTATATTCCTTCTAAGGGGCCAAAAACTGGCACAGTTCTCCAAATGAGGTCTCATCAGTGCCACATAGAGCCTCATCAACACCTCTTTACCCTTATACACAAGTCCTCTTGAAACGAATGCCAACATAGCATTCATTTTATTGATTGCTGATCCAACCTGGGTATCCTGCACAAGGATCCCCAAGTACCTTTGCACTTCCGGATTTTGAATTTGCTCCCTGTGCAAATGATAACCTGTCAGTTTATTTCCTCTTCCATAATGTACAACTGAACATTTCTCAACATTGTATCTCATCTGCCTTTTCTCTCCCAAGTTGTACAAGTCTCTCTGCAACCTTTCAGTTTCTTCAACACTTCCTGCTCCTCCACCTGTCTTGGTGTCATCTGCAAATTTGGCCACAAAGACCATTCAATCTAAATCATCAGTATACATTGTAAAAAGAACCAGGCCCAACAGCTGTTTGCACCTTGGATAGACCAAGAAAGTTATCTCCAAAACCCAATGTATAGCAGCTGCCAAAAGGAATTCACAAGGGTTAACTGCGTTACGAGTCCAGAGGTCCCCAAAACCCAGCAGCAATAGATATGCACCACGACAAAGGGTAACTTAAACAAAGGTGGCTTTTAATTATCTTTGAACATGTAAATAGAATCAAACTTTAACTTATCTCTATTGACTCACTTAATCTACTTAACCCCCTTCTAATTTTAGGAGCATGCGTGTGTAAGTTCAGCAAAGTTCTTTGGTTTTCACTGGTTGCAGTTAATGCTTATACTGTGCACAGAAGTTAACATTAATAACGTTCACCAGGCTTTGATGCTTAACAGGTAGATGGTTACCATTCAGAAGGGTTCTTGTTGGTTTTCACAGAGAGAGCTTTTCTTGTTCCAGGATATCCCCAACTGATTCCTGTTTAACCAGCCACTCCAGTGTCTTGCTGTCAAAACTTGCCCCCTTTCAGGGTTCTCCAGATGATAACCTCTTTCTTTCAGGTCACCACAGAGTTCCTTTCTGTTTCTCCCATTCCAAGGGAAACACCGGACAGCCAGTCCTCTCCTTTGACCCAGGCTGTCTTCCAAAGCTTGCCACCTAGTCCCTCTGGAACCGATGTCTCTATCTCTCCTCTCTCTCTCACACACACACCCTCCCACTCTGAGAGCAAAGCCTGTATTTTTTTTTCCCCCTGCTCTCTGCCTACAAAGATCACACGACCTTGGAGGCAGTAAATTCTGTTTTCCAGACAGAGCTGCTACTGCATGCAGTTACATTCGTTGCCTTTTGCAAATGACCGTCCATCGTGAGTCTCTTGCAAAAGCTCCTGCAAAAATTCTAGTGTGTTGTGTGTGACCTGCTCTAACAAACCTTTCCCAAATTATCTCCCAAACACCTCTTATATACTCTGTTACAATGGTCATGGAATTATCTATGGGGTCCCGGGCACTTCTCTCATTCGCTTCTCTTTCTGGCCACCGATCCTCCCCGCCCAGAGGATACCTTCGCCCTTCAGTCGGTGGCCGGATCCCGTGCTCCATCCCCTGGGCAGGGCGGCACGGGGACAGCTGCCTGGCGTTCGGGCGCCGGGCCCCAGCTCCCTCATCCGGTCTGAGGCCGAGGATCAGCGGGAGTCGCTGACTCGAATGCCGGGCTTCATTCCACCCCGGGCCCGGCCTTCCAATCCTCCCCCAGAACCCCGCTCCGCAGGCGGAGGGGTGGGGGGTGGGATGGGGTGGGGGGTGGGGGGGGTGGGGGGGGTGGGGGGGGTGGGGGGGTGGGGGCCGATTCCCCACAAGCTTTCCCTCACCAGACCCGGACACTCACCCAGAGTCACCGACACCATCTTGGCTCCGCGGAGCGTTCGACGTCACATCCGGCCGCCGGGCGGAAGGGAGCCGTCTCCCGGGTTGCCAGGGGAATGCCTAGCAACGGGGCACAGTGGCCCTCAGGGAAGCTACGCCGAGACGGTGGGGGGTAAGGCCAGGGGATAATAACTAATAATGGGTTAATTATGGGGACTGCTAACTATCCTGGCCACGAACAGAACCAGCCAGCAACAGGGACAGTATCCAGTGAAAGGGGGGAATGGCCTCAAGTAGCAGAGCATTTCTGGCATCCTCAAGTAATGATGCCTGTGAGTTTTGCGGGGGTGGGTGGGGGGGTGGTTTAAGAGCATCTTCTCTGCAACATGCTGAACAGCAGGGGGGGGGAGGGGAAACAGGCCATTCGGCCCCTCTAGTCTGTGCCGACCATCATTCCGCGAGCCCCAGTGGCCTGCCCTCTTTCCATAACTCTCCAGACCGCTCCCATCCAAGTGTCTATTCTTAAAACTGATGGTCGCGCCCAGAGATGGCAGCTTGTTCCCCATTCCCGCCGCCCTCCGACTCATGGACGTCCCCCTAAACCTTTCCCCCTTCCCCCTTAAAACTACGACCTCTCATATTTACCTCCCCCAATCTAAGTGGAAAAAGCCGACTCTGTCTGTACCTCTCATGATCTTGTCAACCTCCATCAAATCTCCCCTTATTTTTCTTTGCTCCAAGGAATAAAGCCCTAATCTGTTTGATCCTTTTCTGTATCTCAACTCCTGAAGACCCGGCAACATTCTAGTAAATTTTCTCTGCCCTCTTTCAATCTTACTGATATCCTTCCTGTAGTTAGGTGAACAGAGTGAGCTGCACACAATACTCCAAATTTGGCCTCACCAATGTCTTAAACAACTTCAACATAACATCCCAACCCCTATACTAATACTTTGATTTATGAAGGAGCCCCACCTTGGTTTGTCCTTCCAAAATGCAACACCTCACACTTTTCTGCATTAAACTCTATCTGCCATATTTTGGCCCATTCTCCCAGATGGTCCAGATCCCTCTGCAAGCTTTCAAAACCTTCCTCGCTGTCCATATCTTGGTGTCATCAGCAAATGCTGATCCAATTTAGACATTGATATAGACAACAAACTCAGATAAATGTTCCTGAAATAAATATTTCAAAAATAAGAGGTTCCTCCATGGAGATTCTTCACGGACGAAGATTTATGGAGGGGTAAAAAAAGAAAACGGAGGTCCTCCATCAGCCAGCTCCCCGCCATGACTACCAACCCCCCACATCTCCATCGGGCACACAAAACTCAAAACGGTCGACCAGTTTACCTATCCTGGCTGCACCATTTCATCGGATCCAAGGATCGACAACGAGATAGACAACAGACTCGCCAAGGCAAATAGCGCCTTTGGAAGACTACACAAAAGAGTCTGGAAAAACAACCAACTGAAAAACCTCACAAAGATTAGCGTATACAGAGCTGTTGACATACCCACACTCCTGTTCGGCTCCGAATCATGGGTCCTCTACCGGCATCACCTACGGCTCCTAGAATGCTTCCACCAGCGTTGTCTCCGCTCCATCCTCAACATTCATTGGAGCGACTTCATCTCCAACATCAAAGTACTCGAGATGGCAGAGGCCGACAGCATCGAATCCACGCTGCTGAAGATCCAACTGCACTGGGTAGGTCACGTCTCCAGAATGGAGGACCATCGCCTTCCCAAGATCGTGTTATATGGCGAGCTCTCCACTGGCCACCGAGACAAAGGTGCACCAAAGAAGAGGTACAAGGACTGCCTAAAGAAATCTCTTGGTGCCTGCCAAATTGACCACCGCCAGTGGGCTGATATTGCCTCAAACCGTGCATCTTGGCACCTCACAGTTCGGCAGGCAGCAACCTCCTTTGAAGAAGACCGCAGAGCCCACCTCACTGACAAAAGACAAAGGAGGAAAAACCCAACACCCAACCCCAACCAACCAATTTTCCCTTGCAACCGCTGCAACCGTGTCTGCCTGTCCCGCATCGGACTAGTCAACTTCCTGTTTTGCGGAAACTGCCAAAATGTTTGGCCTGGAAGTCAGCCTGAAGAAAACTGAGGTCCTCCATGGAAATAATAGAACTATAAATGCACTGCAAATCAAATCATGGAAAATCCCCTCTTTCTTTTGTCTCAACATGGATGTCAGGAAGATTGTGGACTTCAGGTGGACTGGGAACAATTACTCTCAGCTGCACATTAATAACTCTGTAGAGGATACCACAAGTTCCTTGAAGTTCTAGTGACCTATCATGGACACACATCTCGTCTCTTGTCAGGAACGTACATTACAGTTCAGTACAGGCCCTCGATGTTGTGTGGCCCTATATATTCCTACCAAAAAAACACTAAAACATTCCTACCCTGTAACCCTCTATTTTTCTTTCATCCATGTGCCTATTTAAGAGTTCCTTAAATGCCCCTAATGTTTCAGCCTCCACCACCATCGCTGACAAGGCACTCCAAGCTCCCACAACTTTATATATTAAAAAAAATACCCCTGATGAATCCCCTAAACTCTCCTCGCTTCACTTTATACAGATGTCCTCTGGTGGTTGCTATTCCTGCCGTGGGAAAAAGGCATTGGCTGTCCATCTTACCTATGCCTCTCAGAATCTTGTAGGTCTCTATTAAGGTCTCTATTAAGTCTCTTCACTCCAAAGAGATAGTCTCAGGTCACTAACCTTGACTCATAAGACATTTTCTAATCCAGGCAACATCCTGGTACATTTCCTCTGCACTCTTTTCATGGCTTCAACATGCTTCCTATAATGAGGTGACTGGAACCAAACACAATATTCTAAGTGAGGTCTCACCAGAGATTTGTAGAGTTGCAACATGACCTCTCGACTCTTGAACTGAAACACCCTATTAATGAAGCCCAACATCTCATAGGCCTTCTAACTGTCCTATCAACCTGCGTGGCAACCTTGACAGGTGTATGGATTTGGACCCCAAGGTCCCTCTGTTCCTCCACACTGTTAAGTATCTAGCCATTAACCCTGTACTCAGCTTTCTGCTTTGACCTTCCAAAATGCATCATCTCACACTTATCCAGATTGAACTCCATCTGCCACTTTTCTGCCCAACTCTGCACCCACAGAATTCTCCCCTCACATCAGTGCTGGATTACAGCTCCCAAGGCACTGGCTACTTGTGTAAGGTCAGTCAGGAGAGGCCCATCATGTGCCGGTGTTGTTCAAACCACATCATAGCTTCTTCCTGAGTTCTTAGTTTGCTGACTGAGTGAATAGCTAACAAGAAACCAACTAATTTCCCCTTCCTCACCAACATGCTTTAGCTTGTATGATCGACAACACTCCATCAGTAGAGGACTTTGATGGGGTAAATTACACTGGACAACAAATATTTTCAAAAGGTTTGTTTCTTGAAAATAAATTGGGGATTATGATAGATAACTTCAAGCTGAACACAAAGATAATCTCAGATATGCTGTATCACATAGGAAGTTGGAGAAACATTAAATTAATTTAGCACATAATGCTGACAGGTTGCATTGGATCAGTTTTCAACCTTTTCCTTTCCACTCATGCCACTTTAAGTATTCCCTATGCCATAGGTGCTCGGTGGTTAGTAAGGGATCGCTTAAGGTGGTATGTGCGTGGAAAGAAAAAGTTTGAAAACCACTGTTTTAATCGTACCCCATTGACTCGTTCTGTGCACGGTTTCATAACTCCAAAGGAAATGGGCCAATGACATTTTTTCTCTAGCAAAATATTTCAGTAACAATTGGGTCTAGAGCAGTGATTCTCAATCTTCCCACTCATATCCCACCTTAAGCAATCCCTTACTAATCACAGAGCACCGATGGCCTAGGGAATACTTAAAGTGGGATGTGGGTGGAAAGAAAAAGTTTGAAAACTACTGTTTTAATTGTCCCTCATGGACTCGTCATGTGCACGGTTTCAGAACTCCAAAGGAAATGGGCCAATGACCATTTTTCTCAAGCAAAATATTTCAGTAACAATTGGGTCTAGAGCAATGATTATCACCCTTCCCTTCCCACTCACATCTCACCTTAAGCAATCCCTTACTAATCACAGAGCACCGATAGCCTAGGGATTACTGCAAGTGGGATGTGAGTAGAAAGAAAATGTTTGAAAACCACGTTAGTTCAACTGACCCAAAAATCTTTGCTGCTGATTTTCATTTGTACTCAGCATCTGATGCCTCTCATGTCAGTGTCCAACAATAGTCAGCCGGCATTGGTGGTTGTCAGTTGCCCTCGTACTGCTTTTCCATGGTTGCAATATCCCGGTGAAACCTTTCACCGTCACTGACTGCACCAAGATCGACAGGGAACAAGTCCCAAAAGCGAACGCAGAAAATTAATTTTCAATGACAGATTGCACTTTGTGGTTTTGAACGCTTGAAATAGACTTAAAATATGACAGGAAATCACAAAAATAGTTCATATCTAAAAAAAAGTTTCACGATATGAAAATTTTAAGGTGATATTCGTAATCAGTAGCCCAAAATCCATAGAATACACCCAAAAGTGTTCAGGAAGTAAGATCTTCATTATCCAGTGTTATTCCACCTAACCTAGCTGAGAAAAAAAAATTCCCTCACAATATGTTCCTGTAAGCTTGGGAATTTTTTAAATGTAGGACCATTCCATCCACTTCAACCTTGACCAATGAACATTTCAATACCTATTGTACACTGGTCTTTCTTCACTATGTCTCAGCTCATTGGTTTAATTTGGCTTTACCTCTTCTACACTGTTCTCGTACAAGTCACAGAATTCTCCCCTCTCATCAATGCTCCCACCACCTTACTTCCTTTCGTTAAACTGTTAAAGAGGCAAATTTGAAATAACTTTGGAGTTCAGAACAAATCTTTAAAAGTGACATATAGTTAAAAAAAACACTGAGAGGTTGTCTGTCCACATACTTCATATTACGCCCCCACCCCCAAAAAAACCCTCAGGCAAGGAATTCAGTCCGAAATATTGATTATCTGTTGCCCTTCATGGATGCTACCTACCCACTGAAGTTCTCCATCATTTTGTGTGTTCAAAGGAATTAAACATTTGCTCTTTCAATTAAAAAGTTTTTAAAAAATCTTTCAGCATGTGGATGTCACCGGTAAAGCCAGTTTCTTGCCCTACCTTGAGGAAATAGTGGATGAAGGATTGTCCTGTAGTTTCAGGAGTAAGTTAAATGTCAGTCTTGCTGATGTGGGACGTGAATCACATACTGACCTCTATCAGTTTAGGATTACGGGAAACCTTTCCTCTCAGATATTAATGAACCAGTTGGGCTTCTGCAACAGTTTCACAGCAGTTTTGTTTAAATGTTGAATTCAAATTCCAAACTTGCTGTGGCAGGGTCTTTTCTGGGTTACCAGAAGGGTAACCCTAACCCTGCACGAAAACATCAGTCAAGCCTGGATATTGAAAATATTCCTAGTTTGTGACGAAGTAACTTACCTGTGACCAAAAACAATCTTGCCACTTCTACATCTTCAGCTTAGACTGGGGAGGATAGTATTCACTTCCCCTCCCCTCGTTGGCAGTTAAAATGGGGAGAGTTATAACAAGAATATGATCACTAATAGAATTACGCCACTTAATTAACACATCCACATTTCTAAAATTACTCTAAAATTACGGCAATTCCATGCTTTAAAGTACGATCAAATTTTTACAATTTAGACTTACTCTTCAGCATGGTAACAGGCCCTTTCGGCCCATGAATCTGTGGTGCCCAATTACACCCTGACTACAACCCCAGTATGTTTGGAACGGTGAGAGGAAACCAAAACACCTGGAGGCAACACACGCAGACACAGGGAGAACATAGAAACTCCTTATAGCGCCAGATTCAAGCTCCACTCGCTAGGGCTGTAACAGCATTGCACTAACGGCAACACTAACCGTGCCGCCCTTCATCAGTTGATACCTTGAAGGGCTCAAGCTCAAAACATTGGTTCTGAATCTTTATCTTTACTATAGAAAATACACTGTTTGACCTTCTGAGCTTCCCCAGTTTTGTATTTTTATTTCAATCACCGTGTCTGCAGACTTTTGTGCTTTACACGCTATTGAAGAGCTCAGTTGGAAACCAAACTAATAAATGTCCTTCTTGGCAACTTCGCCAACAGTAACCAATGTTTCACTTCTGTTCCTAGACTGGGAGTTTTGCAGTTCCCTACTCTGGATGAATAGGGAGCTAGGTAAACTCTGAACTTTGCAGTTCTATTCACAAGGAACCATCCTCCTCTTCTACATGATCTTCAGCTTCTTCATCTATTTGAGATCAGATGCAAGGAACTACAGCTCTTACCTGCCAGCAGTTCACAGGACGATGCGTGGGTATACTTGGGTGGGCATTCGATAAGGGCAGCATGGTTAGCTCAATGCTGTTACAGTGTCAGCGATCCGGGTTCAAATTTGACACTGTCTGTAAGGAGTTTGTACGTTCTTCCCATGTCTGCGTGGGTTTCCTCCTATTCGTCAAAACACACTTGGGTTGTAGGTCAATTGGGTGGCATGGGCTTGTGGGCCAAAGGCCTTTTACTGTGCAGCATGTCTAAATTTAAAATTATTCTTGGTTGGATTCTCTCCAGTGATTTGTTCCCTGGTTGACTGGTCCTCAGATTAAAAGGTTTCTGGCTTTGTCCAGGACTGATGATTTTAACAGATTTACTAAAATATGAACTAAAGCTAGCAGGCGCAAGGTTGTAATAAGATGTTGGCAGTTTGGAGGCAGTCTGGGTGCATTGCCCGAGGGAGCGGTGAAGGCAGAAGCACTCATTAGACAGGCATATAGACATGTACTTGAATCACCACACCATCCAAGGCTACGGACCAAGTGTCGGTCAATGTGATTAGTATGGAAGGCTTACCTAATGGCCAGCATGAACATGGTGGGCCAAAGGGCCTGTTTCTCTGGTCTATGGCTCTATTTAACTAACTGCTGCTCAGATATTCTGGCTGGCAATCGGTAATATACCAATGATATTGTCAGCAAAGGTGCCAAGTGGATCAAGGAGTGGAGGTTTATCTGAGGGTGTATGTGAACATTTGTGTATATGTGTGTTGGTTTTTCTGTTAAAAAAGAAAATAGGAGCACAATGTATTAAGTGTGTGAAGTTGTTTTTGATGTTCAATAAATATATTTGGAAGAAAAAGATTCTGGTTGGAAAATGTAAGGGTATAATTGGGGTCAGTGGTCTTCGTAATCACTGAGACTGCAAAACTACTTCATCATCTGAAATAAATGGTCAAAAGAGCTGGAAGTCAGAAGGTGCCCATAAAAATCAGTGCTTTCAGAACAATTCTCCAGATCTTGGGCATCCTAATCCTACATATATGAAATATCCATCTGATGAAACTCCACATTTTACCTTGAACTTGGCCTCACCAACACACACACACACACACACACACACACACTCACACACACACACACACACTCACACACACACACTCACACATACACACACTCACACACACACTCACACACACACACACTCACACACACACTCACACTCACACACACTCACACACACTCACACACACACACACTCACACACACACACTCATACACACACACACACACTCACACACACACACACACACTCACACTCACACACACACACACACTCACACACACATACACACACACGGTCAGGAAAGCATTAAGAATTAGAAAGCTCAAACAATTAGGCTGCAGGAGATGGAATGCCACTGGAGGATTCCATTTTAACATTACTACCTATTCCATTTTACCTGATTACATTATGGAAGATGAGTCCAGAGATATAGGATACTCTGCCAATTTAAATAATTTTTTTAATGTGGAAGAGGTTATGACTCTTTGATTTGACATTTCTTCTTTGGCTTGGCTTCGCGGACGAAGATTTATGGAGGGGATAAAAGTCCACGTCAGCTGCAGGCTCGATTGTGGCTGACAAGTCCGATGCGGGACAGGCATGTACACAAAACCACAACACTTTCTCCAACAGTTCCCAAAGATATGCAGAGAGAACTCAGATGCACTGATAAATTTAAAATTTTAAAAATAAAAGTTTAATTGAAATATGTTTGAATCCCATCAGTCCCTGTCCAACCCTGTTTCCATATCTTCAATTTCTACCGGCTCCTCCTCATCGAAGTATCGCTCTTCTTCATCACGATTCACAATGTCAAGGTTGTCAAAATCTGGGTTATCGTCAACAGCACTGAAAGGTGAATGGGAATGGCTCTTAAAATATCAGCAGGTTCTACAAATTCCTAGACATTATTTTTCCCCTTAAATTAACTCTCACCTCCCCTGTGTGGACCTAGATCTCGAATGAGTGCAAAAATGGAAACAAAAAACTTCCACATTTTGGTCACTAAACTATAGGAAAGAGTGCAGAGATTTACAAGGAGCTGAGTTACAGGGGAAAGATTGAATAGGTTAGATCTTTATTCCCGAGAGCGTTAGAGAATGAGGGGAGATTTGATAGAAATATACAAAATTATGAGGGGTATAGATTAGGTAAATGTAAACAGGCTTTTTTCCACTGAGGTGAGGTGAGAGAAGAACTAGTTAGATTTTCCACTGAGGTGAGGTGAGAGAAGAACTAGTTAGGTCAAGGTTAAATACTTAAAGGGAACACGAAGGGGAACTTCTTAATTCAGAGGGTGATGAGAAAGTGGAATGAGCTGCCAGCTGAAGTGAATGCTGGCTCGATTTTGACATTTAAGAAAAAATTCCAATAGGTGATAGATGGGAGGGGTATGGAGGGCTATGGTCCAGGTGCAGGGCTATGGGGACTAGGCAGAAAAATAGTTTGGCTCAAACTAAATGGATGAAGGGCTAGTTTCTATGCAGTAGTTTTAAATTTTTTTAATTTAAATTTTATTTTTAAAATTTAGATGTACAGCTTGGTAACAGACCCTTCCGGCCCACGAGTCCTTGCTACCCAATTACACTTAATTAACCTACAACCCTGTACGTTTTGATGGGTGGCAGGAAACCAGAGCACTCAGAGGAAACCCACGCAGACATGGGGAAAATGTACAAACTTCTTACAGACAGCACCAGATTCGAACCCGGGTCGCTGGCGCTGTAACAGAGTTGTGCTAACCCGAGCATTCTCTGGTTCAATTCAATCTAGATCTTCAGGATTTCACAAGTGCTTTACATCACCAAGAGCTATCTGAAATCTAACCCAGCTGTAATGCAGGAGTCAGCAAGTCCCCAGAGCAACATGATGAATCTCAGCGAATGAGCTTTGGGTTTTGGCTGAGGAGTTAATAGACTGGTGCTATACCACTCACTGAATGTTTCACATCGACACAAGAGGGCAGACAGAGCCGTGATTTAGCATCATCTGAAAGACAGCACTTGTGTCGATGATGCACGACACCATGCTGGAGTTCCAGGCTTTTAACCCCAAGCTTCTGACTTGGGACCATTAGTGTGCTAACCACTGAGCTACCGTTGACACAGCCTCGTGTTGCCGAAATGTTGCAAAATGCTTCACAGACAGGCCAGTTCTCACCAAAGTACATTGTTACTGTGGCAGTGAAATGACGTGGTTAATCTACAAACACATTTTCAAGGCTGTGGACAAGATCCATTTCTTTTCCAATGTGTCAGAGCATACAGAGATAATGAACCACCATGAGTCTCCATTGATGGATCTCATTTTGTAAGATAGCAGATGCAACAAAGAAAGAAAACTTCACTAGGAATTCTTCCCAATCTCACTAACTGGCACACAGCCAATACATTCTTCCTGAAATGCATTAACGTAGGAAATAATGTATCCACCAAGCTCTGACAATCAGCACAGCAAAAAATGGCCATGTAACATACTTTCTTTTACTAACGCTGACGGTGCCATAAATATTGACTAGAATATCCCTTGCCCTTTCTTCAAAGCAATGACGTGGTAACTCAAGTGGGGGACGGAGCTTTGTTTTACTGGACAGTCAGCATTTCTAACAAAGCAGCACGGCAACTGTCAGCCTAGATTTCTGTGGTGCAGCCACAGTTGTGAACTGCCGTATATGTTGGCGTACAAGATGGTATTGTATCTTTAAAATGTCACCCCAAAACAAGGGCTCATCTTATACACCTAATATAAAATCCAAACCTTAACAGCAAAGTCTTAGGGCTCCCCCATTCCATGTATAAATTCTAAACCTTAAAAGCGAAGTCCCAGCGGTTCCCCATAGGGTCCACCCGCCCAGTCCGACTGTCATCAGCTCCGTACTGCCTTTAAACAGCCGTTGAAGAAGCTGACGGTGGTTTATTTTAAAATATGCTAATAAAATGTAAACCTTTACTGGATAATTTACTTTTAAAATATAGTGATAGCATCACTTCACTGGTCAATGGGATAGTTGGTAAAGGACTATTAGGACAGTAAGATTTGGGGAAGTCTTACACAGCAAGTATAGGCAAAACCTACATTTTAGGTGGAAATTCAGATGATCATCTTATAGAATCGTCTTATATGCCAGCATAAACAGAATTCTGAACAGAGAAAGGACAATAACTTAAAGAGATGAATTGACTTTTGGCTTCAGCACAGGGAACATCTCATAGGGAAAAGTTCATGAGAAGATTAATCATTCTGGTGACAATGGACAGAAGAGTGAATGTGGAAACTTAAAAGAAAATTATCTGGGTGGAGGAAATGGCACTTGGATTGGTGCTTTAAAACCAGACAACTAACCAATGCAGAAGTAGGACTGACTAGCTCAGTGTTTCAAGCAGAGAAAAAGGTAAGTCTCCCTTTTTATTTCTGAGATGACCCTGGATCTCCTTGCTAGGCTTTGAGTTCAAAGTTCTGATTTATTATCTCAGAGTACATACATGACATCACATACAACCCTGAGAATCTTTTCCCTGCTAGCCAGGCAGAATTTCTACTTACCGGTAGTGCAAAAAAAACTGTACTCAAGAAAAGGAGAGAAATGTAAACAAAGAAAGAATGACTGCAATGCAGTAAAAAAAAAGTTAAACCACTGGTATCCAGCACCTATGAGGACTGGTAGATGCTGGATAAGTGAATTTTCTGGTTGCTAGAGACTGCATGTTGCCTAACTGGTGAATTAACTGCTAGTACAATTTTAAACTTTTGTACTTTTTTAACCTATTTATTTTCCATGATTTTTTTTGCTGGTTGCTTGAATTCCAGATAACAGAGATTTTACTGTATTCAGAAATAAATACTGTGCAAAATAAGAGTTCTTAAACGAGTCCCTGATTGAAGTTTGTGGTTGAGGAGTCTGACGGTGGAGGGGGAGCAGCTGTTCCTGAACCTGGTGGTGAGAGACATGTGGCACCGAGACCTCTTTCCTGATGGCAGCAGCGAGAACAGAATGGTACACAAAAGAAACCTTCTCACTGTATCTCGGTACACGTGGCAATATTAAATTAATCTAAATAATTGGCCTTCGGGGGAGTCACGTGATGGAGTAGTGGCTGGTTGACTGGAACCAGCCCTCTCCAGAGAAAAGAAAAAAAAAGTTTGAAAAAATAGAGCTCAATAAACATAAAATACAGGAAGAGAAAGATAAAGTTTCAGAGAAGAGACAGAAGACGGAACCCAAAAGAGAAATAGTAAGAATAACAGAGAAAAGGGAAGAAGGAAAATCACAGGAGAAGAAAGATGAAGGCCTTACCTGCACGTCGGAGCAGAGAGCCACTGTGGAGAGGAGCGACCGATCTCCGGTGTTGGGGAGTCCCCAGAGGAGCGGTGTCCTCCCGATGGCGGACTTCAAAAATGGCTCTCAGAGCCAAGAAGAGGTGCGCAAGTAAAAGAAAAGGTTAACGCCAGCGGGAGGGGGACTCAGCTGAGGAGCGGCCAGCTGAGAGACGCCCAGTATCGGGGCATTCGGCTGGGGAGGTAATCAAGAAAGAAGAAGAGTGGTGAAAAAGAGAATGAGGGCTGGAAGAGGGCGACCGGCAACGGGGCGACCGGCAGGGGGACGACCTGCGGCAGGGGGCCAAGCAGTGGGTCGGCCTGCAGCAGGAGGCCCAGCAGTGGGTTGGCCTCCAGCAGGAGACACAGCACCTGGAGGTCCAGCATCTGGAGGTCCAGCAAGGATACAGAAGCAGCTCACCAGAGAAGGATGAAGATACACAGATACAGAGAAGAGGACACAGACATAGACACAGAAGAAGAGGAGGAAGAAGACCAAAAACTTCAAAGGAAAGAAGAAGGTAAAATAGAAGGACAAAGTTTAGATGAAGCCTTTTTCGAAGAACAAATGAGGTCATTAAAAGAATGGCTATCATTTAGAATTTAGTTCAATCAAAAGAAAAATGAAAAGAGCTGAAGACAGAATGCAAAGTTTAGGGTTGGTCGTGACTGAAATAGGGAAAAGAGGAGAAAATGTGGAGGAACGAGAAGTTGCTGTAGAAATGGAGATAAATGATTCAAGAGGGAAGTTGGAAGAGAGCGAAAAAAAATTAAAGAGACACAAGATTTATTGTCACAAAAAATTGACGTATTGGAAAACTACAGTAGGCGAAACCACATAAAAATAGTGGGCCTGAAAGAAGGAAAAGAAGGGTCAGATATGAAGGAATTTATAAAAGGATGGATCCCGAAGGTGTTGGGAACGACAGATTCACATGAAGAAATAGAAATCGAAAGGGCGCATAGAGCGCTAGTACCGAAACCGCCACCACATCAAAAACCGAGATCCATATTGGTAAAATTTCTAAGATATACGACAAGAGAGAACATACTGGAGCAGGCAAGAAAGAAAGTTAGAGAAGACAATAAGCCGTTGGAATATAAGGGACAAAAAATATTTTTTTACCCAGACATAAGCTTCGAACTTTTAAAGAAGAAGAAGGAATTCAACACGGCGAAAACAATCTTATGGAAGAAAGGGTATAACTTTATATTAAGACATCCAGCTGTACTCAAAGTATTTATTCCTGGGGAACGGAATAGACTGTTCTCGGACCCAAAGAAAGCCCAAGAATTTGGTGAACATTTGCAGGACAGGAGAAAAGAGGAGGAGGAGGAGTGACAAGAGGATGAGTGGCAAGAAAATATACAAAAATATGTAAAAATATAAAGTAAAGATAATGTACATATAAAGATTTAAAGATGTTAAAGATGGATAAGAGAAGGGGAAGAAGGGGCTTTGTTATAAGTATAGGAAAATAGTGTTCTCTGGGGGGGGCTGGGGGTGGGAGAATAATGGTCACTGCAAAATCGTTTGACGCTTGCAAGCAAGTTCGCAAACCGAATGGAAAGGGGAGTTGTGGTTGCCGTCAAGGGACAAGGGGCAATCCAAGGAGGGGAGATTCATTTGGGGTTAAAGGGTTATTGCTTGTGGGGATTGTTGGGGTATTTCATGTCTTAAGTTCATTGTCATATATTGAGATTAAAAAGGAAAACTTAAAAAACAGTAATGGAAAAAAAGGGGATGGAGGTGGTGAAGAGGCAGAAAAGAAGTGAAAATAAAGATATAAGATGGCCATGTTGGACTATATGACTATAAACATTAACGGAATATATAACCAAGTTTAAGTGTATCCCATTGGGGGAAAAAAAATCATATATAATTTAAAAGACAAAGTTGCAATGTTTGAAAAAACCTGGGCACCATATATGGAACATAACAGAAAGAGCAGGCCTCGGACCACCACCACCTAAAATGATAAGAAGATAAACTCGACCAGATTTAATGTGAATAAGTAGATGATACATCTTTTTTGTTTGTATTCCTTTTGTATAAAGATATTGTTTTATTGTATTTTATATATTCAATATTTACTGTTTTTGGAGGGAGGGATGGGGGAAAAAAGAGAAAATGTCACTGCGAATATTTAAAGAGATGCATCTGTAAATATATTGGTTGATATAGTTCATAGTGCGATAAATAAAGAATGACAAAAAAAATAATATTAATTGGCTTCCTTCCATGCTGACTGAGCAAGACTAAATGAAAGTTACCTGTAATCAAAGTCTCCATCTTCTCCATCGAGGAATCGCTGGTGCATGCGGCTCACAAATTCATCCCTCAGCATCACTTTCTCATCGTCACTGGGCACCCACTCTGCAGCGTTAGACTCAGGGCTGTCCTCTGCATGGGAACAGGAGTGTTGGTGCAAGATTCAGATTTATTGTTGGAGTACACACATGACATCACACAACCCTGAGAATCTTTTATCCTGCAGGCAAGGCAGAATTACCTTGATAAAGGTCTCGCCCGAAACGTTGGTCCTGTATTTTTACCTTTGCTATATAAAGGACACTGTTTGACCTGCTGAGTTTCTCCAGCCTTGTTTGTTTTCACTACTTTTACAGAATTACCACTCATTGATAGTGCAAAACAACTGTACACACGAAAACAAATGTAAACAACTGAGTGGAATACCAAGAGAAGAAAAAACAAAGTGCAAAAGTAATGTCCTTAAATGAGTAGCAGTGAGAACAGGGTGGTGTGGATCCTTGATGTTTGCTGCTGCCCTCCAACAATGTTGTTCCCTGTAGATGTTCTTGATTGTGTGGTGGGGAGGGTTTTGCCTGTGATGTCCTGGGCTGTGTCCACTACCTTCCACAGGACTTTACGCTCGGGGGTATTGGTGTCCCCATACCAGACCGTGATGTAGCCGGTCAGCACACTTTCCATCACACATCTGTAGAAATTTGCCAGGGTTTCTGACGTCATACCAAATCTCTGCAAACACCTGAGGAAATAGAGGCGGTGATGTGCTTTCATCATGATGTCATTAGTGTGTTGGCTCTCAACCAGCATTTTACATTTGCCCTGAAGTTCCAAACAAAGCACTAAAGTAGATGCACCATTAAAGCCGTGCAGTAAATGAGTTTCTGAATCTGCACAGGCATTGAGGTGACATCTAAGTTGATATTCTGAGTTTCTGAAACACAGAAATGGGTGCTGTGTTCCCAAATCAAAACAAACATGTCTGGGAAATGGTGGGATAATTCACATTCTATTGCAAGAGTGGAATTCCCTGTTGACTCTACCAGAGAACAAAAGTTAAATTATAGCAACAATCCTGGGAAAAGTCTGGTTTATCCAGGATAGCTCTTGCAGAATTCTTCTTAACCCACAATGTCCTCTTAAAATGATGACCCAGAATCTCTCTCAATGATCCAAAACTGATAGAAACATCAGAATACCTATCAACATTAATATACCTCCAACTATTTGCAAAGCTCGTAAGGTACCTGCTGGTGCATACTACCTTGCCTGGACAGAACAGTCTCCTGACACTGTTCTCTTTTCAGTGGAGTCAATGTCCACCTTCTCCATGCTAGCAAATAGGCATGAGGTCCATAAGGGGTACCACAACATTGACTAGTGTTACTCCCTGCACCCTGACGCCTATTAACCCTTCCCTCTCCCATAACAATTGAGAAACAATTACGTCACTGTGAATTAAAATGCTATTTTCAGCCCCAAAACTACGAGATTATATCTAAAAAAAATGTCAGATTTACCAGGAAATGAAATCCGCTGTAAGAACACAGAGATGGTGGAGGAACCCAGCCAGTCTCGCAGACTCCACAGGAGGTAAAGGTATATTACTGATGATTCAGGCCTGAGCCTTTTCTCAAGATGTGAGTTAAAAAGCAGGCAGGGGGCCTGTATTAAAAACCTAGTGAAAAGGGAAGAATGGGAGTGGGAGGGGTAATTGGATAAAAGGTGTAATTGGATATGAGAAGAGGACAGGAAAGGAAAGGATAGGGGGAGGGTGGTAGTTTTTGGCTCTGTGAAGGGAAACAGAGGGAAAAGGGAGGAAAGAGAGAGTGCGTGAGTGAGAGGAAAGGAGACAAAGGAAAGATGAGGTTGGGGATGGAGGCAAAAGAAACCGAACAAGTTTGGAGGGTGCCCAGATGGAAGGTGAGGTGTTGTTCCTCCAATTTGTGGGTGGTCTCATTCCGGCAGTGCATGAGGCCATGGGTAGACATGTCAGCAATGGGAATTGAAATGGGTGGCCAGTGGGAGATCCATGCTATTGCAGAAGACAGAGTCAAGGTGATCAATGAAGTCATCTCCCTGTTGGCGTCACCTTTGCATGTTGGTTTGTACTCCTCTCCCTCCCCTTTTCACCGGTTTTTTAATATAGGCTCCCTGCCTGCTTTTTGCTCACACAAAGAAGGGCTCAAGCCCGAAATGTCCGTTATAAATCTTTATCTCCTATGGATGCTGTGACTGCGGCCGAGTTCCTCCAGCATTTTGGTGTGATTTTACTCTATCTGCAGACTTCAGTGTTTCACTCTAAAGAAATCCATGGCCTTCCCGGGTCTGGTCGATACCCGAATGTCAGCAATTGATTTAATGGCAGTTCAGTTCAGGTTTGATTCCAGACAACTCCATCAAAGAGCAATTGGAGTCATCTTTCATCCAAAAGACAAGATTCTTGCCTTTTAGGTGAAAAACAGAGTTATCTAGAATCAAACCTAAACTGAACTACCTTTAAATTAATTACTGACCAGTGGATTAACGGTCGGGTATAGACCAGACCAGGGAAGGCCATGGATTTCTTTAGAGTGAAACACTGAAGTCTGCAGATGTAGTAAAAACACACTAAAATGCTGGAGGAACTCGGCCGCTGTCACAGTGTCCCAAAACATCCCAAGGATAGATTGGTGGAGCACACTATATTAAACCTCAGAAATCCTGATTAGAGTGCTCCCAGGTCCCAAACTTTCTACTGGAATAGGATCAAATTCTGCTAATAATCACAGAGGGCTGATTAGCATATTTTGTACTGAAACTTCTATTACTTTCTATAAAGCCCCTCATATTGCAATAGTCAGGCAAAAGGCATGTCAAGCAAACATAAGAATTAAGAGGCAGGAGATGGTCACGCCAACCTTAAATCCGCTCCAGACTGGATTTAACAAATGGAAATAGTAAATCAACACTAGGAAAACAGAACCAAGTAATGTCTTCAGGGGAGGAACCTGGGAAAAAAAATAGCTTAGTGTAATAACACTTAGTGTAAAAGATGAGCGAGATATTGAATTGAAGAGCAGGGAGGTTCTGCTACAACTGGTGAGGCCGCATCTGCAGAACTGCGTATAGTTCTGGTCTTCTTGTTTGAGGAAGGATACACTGGCTTTGGAAGTGGTGCAGAGGAGGTTCACCTGGGTGGTTCCAGAGATGAGGGGCTTAGCCTGTGAAGGGAGATTAAGACACCTGGGGCTGTACTTGCTGAAATCTAGAAGAATGAGAAAGGATCTTATTAAAACATAAAAAATTATGAAATGTATAGGTAAGATAGAGGCAGGTAAGTTGGTTCCGTTGGTGGGAGAGACCAGATCTTGGGAGCATAGCCTCAAGATCCAGGGGAGTAGATTTAGGAGGGTTTAGATTTAGATTTCCCAGAGGGAGGGTGGATCTGTGGAATTTGCTGCCCATCAAAGCAGTGGAAGCGATCTCAGTAAGTATATTTAAGACAAGGTGGGATAGAGTTTTACAGAGTAGGGGAATTAAGGGATATGGGGAAAAGGCAGTTGGTGGAGATGATGCCATCATCAGATCAGCCATGATCTCATTGAATGGCGGAGCAGGATCGACGGTCCGAATGGTCGGCTCCTGCTCCTATTCCTTATGTTCTAACAACATTATAACATTTAAAGAAACACAAAACTATAGATGCTGGAACCTTGAGCAAACAATGAGCTGCTGGAGGGTCAGCTTTATCAAGACTATTACATGAAATGCTGGATAAAAGTTCATGACCCAAAACACTGAACAACCTTTTCTTCCCAAGGATGTTGCCTAACCTGCTGAGCTCCTCCAGCTTCTCGCTTAGTTCATTGTAACATTCAGGGTGGCTTCCAATTACTGACGTATTCCCTTCAGGCAGGGGTGTCAAACTCAAATTCACGGAGGGCCAAAATTAAAAATTTGGACTAAGTCGAGGGCCGAACTAAATATTTATTGAAAATTTTCAACAACATCTGCATGTTTTCTCTTCTTTCAACAAATGTAATGTTAAACTTTTTCTTATTAAAATAAATGTTTAATAATAGTTTTGGATAAACTCTTTCATTGTCATTGTCGTTGTCATTGGCCCATTTCCTTTGGAGATCTGAAACCGTGCACATGACGAGTCAATGAGGGATGATTAAAGCAGTGGTCTTCAAACTTTTTCTTCCCACCCACAGACCACCTTAAGCAATCCCTTACTAATCACAGAGCACCAATGGCACAGGGACGCGAGTGGAAAGAAAAAGGTTGAGAACTGTTGTATTGTGGTAACTCCACATCTGATTAGGTTAATTGTTAGGCAAGTGGTCAGAGAAGGACCCCCCCCCACCCCAAGAAAGGCTTAAATTACAGGAATAAAATAAGCTTCCGTCTCACTGCTCCCAATCTTACACACAGTCCTGATGTGGAATGTGGGGTCGCAGCTCCACGTTCACCCGAGTTCAGGTGCTGTCTGTGTGGAGTTTGTACGCTCTCCCCTTGTCTTGGACCAACAGGTCGGTCGCCTGACGAAGGCACCCGAACCCCCCTTTGAAACGCCGGCGTCCGGGGCAGTGGAGGAATTGGCTGAGAAGAGCGCTTTGCTCCCACCCCCCTCCCATGGTTGGAGAGGGATTAAACTGCGATCTCACGGCGCCGGGCTCGTCTCCAAAAGGAGCGGGAGGCAGGGTCCGCCACGCACGGAGCGAGGGGGAAGGCATCGCCAACGAGACGTTCGGTCCGGCGTCGCCGCTGAAGCGCAGACCCAGTGAGGATGGTCCCCAACTCCAGCCGCGTCTGTGTGTCCGGGAGCCGGGCGGGCTGAGTGCGGCACTCCGATCCCCGGGATTCGGGACTCTGAGATCCCTCCACACCTCCGGCGCCTTCATTTTCACCTTCAGTGTGCATGCGCTATACTGGCGCGGCGGCCAGCGGGCCAACTCTAATATATATTTAATATGATCTTGCGGGCCAAATATAAGGGCCAGAGTTTGACATGTGTGTCTTAAGGGAAGATCTGAGAAAGTATTCCAACAAGTACCTTCCTCCTCATCGTCCTCTTCCTCTTCCTCACAAGCTTCCTCCCTCTCCTGCTGCCACTGTAGCCTCTCCTGCACAATCTTCTCTTGATAAGTGTTCATCAGCAGGTCTGATAGACTCATTGCACCACCCAGGTTCTTGCTATTTTCAGCCAACAGCTCCTCCTCTGTCATGTATTGCCGGATATACTGTTCATAGAGCAGCGGATCTCGCGTCCGCATCTGCTCATCGCTGAAATACTCCCCATCTGCAGCGTAAAGACCAACAGAAGTTAGTACAGGTACCTCAGAAATGGACCACAAGATCCTAGCCATCAGTTCCAATGAGGAGCAAGATTTGTTTCTTAATTAGGTGGAGACATTTGTAAAATGATCAGAGAAAAAAAATATCTTTAGCCTGATTAGAGGAGATAGAGGGGCAATATTTTAAACGTCTCAACAGTGAGCAAGGAAATTCACACAAGATATTTTGGCACAATTAATGTAGCGATTAGCACAATACTGTTACAGCGCCAGTGACTCTGGTTCCAAACTCGCTGTAAGGAGTTTGTACGTTCTCCCAGTGTTGCGCGAGTTTTCCCCAGGGGCTCCAGTTTCCTCTCACCGTTCGAAACATACCGGGAGTTGTAGGTCAATTAGGGTATTTGGGTGCCATGGGCTCGTGGGCCAGAAGGGCCTATTACTGTGCTGGATGTCTAAATTAAAAATAACCTCATCAGTGGTGATATAGGGGCAATATTTTAAAAATCACAATAACGTGCAAGGAAATCCATGCAGGGCAACAGGATATTTTGCAGCAGAGATTAGTGATCAACATTTTTATTTAAAAAAACATACAGAACACAGGGGGCTGGTGAATCTGAACCCCTTCCCAAACCACAGACAGTTTTGATTTGGAGAAAACAATTTTTGAGAATTTTTCGTTTCTGTCATCAAATTTAGAAACATATTTTCCATGTTATTTGTTTATTACATCAGATGCAGAGATTTAATCATCGAATGCATTCAAAACAGATGTGGAGGGATGTTTGAATTAGGGATCAAGGTTATGGGGTAGGAACTGGTGCTGAGGCAGATCAGCCATGTTCTTGCTGAATGGGAGACCAGACTCATGGAGCCAAATGCCCTTTTCTAACTCCTATTTCTTAATGTATGTTGGTGATGTTAAGTCGGGGATAAATATTCATTCCAGGGAGATTTTCTAAACTCATCTTTAAAATGTAGCCATGGGATCGCTCAGATTCAGCTGAGAGGGCAGTAGGAGCCTTGGTTTAATGTCAGTACAACAACACCCATAATCGTGTAGCTCTCCCCGAGGACCGCACGGACCACCAACCTCGACTGTAGCCTGAACTCTGGGATATCTACCACTGCTACGTGCCTTGAAGTGGGTGTGTGGAGGTTATAAAACAAAATATCAATAGGGCCCGCTATTCCAAAGTTCAATTAGCTAAATTTTACCCCAATATATTCTCTAAATATGAGAGTGTACAACGATTTTTTTTAAAATTCTCTTTCAGGTACTTTTTTCAATTTCAAAATCTATAGATTATTTTTGCTTTTTATTAAAAATATTTTCATTTTTTGAATTATTAGTATTGAATTTAGTAGTTTCCACCTGACTTTAACTGTAATCGCTCAGATAATAGATTGGAGTGAGAAATTACATTAGTTATAGGCTTTTATTCTTTTTTTCCTTTTATACAATAATACATAACTTGATAACTGTCATTTCAATTTACCTGAACTTTATATCATATGCATTTATGTATCTGATTATTATTATTTTCTCCAAAACCAATAAAAAGAAAATTTTAAAAATACTGTGAAGTTGGAAATTTGAAATAAAAACAGGAAATACTGGAAACACTCAGCAAGTCAGGCAGTATCTGTGGAAAGAGAAACGCAGTTAACATTTCATCGTGACTGAGAAAGAGAAACATTGTCGGTCACAGGAAACTGAACTGCCACTGAAAAGCAGTGTGCTCTCTCCCCCCTTCCCAGTTCTGATGAAGGGTCTGGAACTAAAAGCTTAACTCAGAGAATGGAGGTTGATGCCTTCAATTTGCCACATGGCAAAATGGTCAGTTCACCCAGGCCATCGTAGGTGGCTCGGTGTCCCTACGTTGCTGGTCGTGAGGTTTTGTGGTAGGATTGGGGCAAATATTGTGGATTGGATTGCAAGGTGTGCAAATGGGTCAGAGACGGCAAATAAAATACCGCAGAAACTTGATCCCAGAAATTTTTAAAAATGAAAATGCTGAAACTATTTACCAGACGGGCAGCATCTGTGGAAAGAGGAAAAAGAGTTAACATTTCAAATCGATGACTTTACACAGAAACAACTATTAATTGGCAAAGTGAAGGGAAAGAAAAATACTGAATAAAAGGTGCATGGTGAGTTGGGATCCAGAGGAGGTTTACTGGTCCAGGGTTATTATCACCCATTAAACAGCTTATATCTTGACTGGTAATAGCTCCAGAAATCTGTCATCTCTTTGTTCTCTCTTCCCTTCCTCTCTTTATCTGATTTTTTAAATAAAACCTAACACCAGATAGCCCCCAGAAATCCTAACCAAAAGTCTGATTAAACGAATGTGCTCTTCCTGTTAAATATAAACATTTCCCAAAAAAAGCACAGGGATCATATCACAATTATCCTCTATCCTCCAGGACCCCACCTCCCAGGCCATGCCCTCTTCATGCTGCTGCCACTTTGGGGGGGGGGGGGGAGGGGGAAGGTACAGGAGGCTGAAGACGAGTACTCAGTGGCACAAGGACAGCTCCTTCCCCTTCACCAGCAGATTTCTGAATGGACAATGAATCACACACACTACCTCACTTTCTCCTATTGTACTATTTATGTTTTAAATGTAATTTATTGCAATATTTGCACGGTAATCCTGCCAGAAAATAAAGAATTTTGTGACATGATCATGACATATTCTGATTTCATTATTAATGACATCAGCGATTGCTAAAAGATGCCAACTATGGTTAAATTATCCTCAGAGTCTTATTGTCTACAATGAACAATGGGGAAGACATTGTGGAGATTATCATTCAACCCCAAGATGGGACGGGGTGGGGGGAGGGGGGGGGATTCTTTCCATACATCACCTTTAATTAGTTGCTGCAGAGCCGCGTACCTCTTGTTGCGAACATTTGTTCGGGCACTCTTCTTCATTGATGACTTCCGCACTTCATTACAGTAAAAAGCAACTTCATAGTTGCCAGCCAAGTGACTGAAGCAGATGAGGTGCTCCTCCTTAATTATCTTGTGAAAGCGTTCCAGGAAAACGACTGGCTTGCAGTAGAAAAGTTCCTTCACAATGGACAGCTTCTGGTCATGACGGAGGTCAGGCTCATCCTTCTGTTGACTCTTGATCACAGCCTTACTGCAGCATATCGCGTGGAACATACTGTTCAGGGAAGCGTCCATGGCTTCTTCCTCCTGGAAGTCAGAGCGGTCCTCGTACATGCTGATTGCTGCTACTGAGCTGGGAGCCCTGGGGTGATTTGATTCTCCTGCCTCATTCGGGGTGGGCTGACCCTCATTGGGGATTTCAAGCATCTCCTCGATCTGTGTATTGACTTCTTGAGTGACAGCATGTGGAGAAGTGTCGCCTATGAATGGAGCAACTCCCAGAAAGTTTTGCATTTGAGGACCTGTAGGTAATTTAATTTTCCCATTAGAGCAGAGAACATTACAGCACAGTGCAGGCTCTTCACCCACAATTTTGTACTAACCTAAATAAGCCCACATCAATCTAATCCTCCCCTGCATTATGGCAAAAACCTTCTATTTTTCTTAGATCCATATGCCTATCTAAGTTTTTTGAATATCCCTATTGTACCAGCCTCCAACCATCCCCCAACGATGCACTCCAAGCACCCACCATTCTCTATGTTAAAAAAAAAACCTCCTCTATTCACCTTAAACAGGTGGTATTTGCTGTTCTAACCCTGGGTAAAGGTGCTGGCTATCCATTCTAAGTATGCCTCTCATAATTTTAGATACGCAGTTTTATATAACATTTTGTTTTAGAGTGAACAGAGCACAAAAGTAGAAAAATTTTAGAAAGTGGTGGCAGTGCATTGGAAGCCACTCAACGTTTTTAAAAAAGACAATCTTGAACATTTCAATTATTTCAAACCCAATACATCTTGCACCAGGAAGGGCAATGGGCAGCAAGGGGATTTGAACACCATCCCGTGCAGGTTCCCCTCCAAGCCATAGACCTCCTGACTGATAAATTCCTTCATTCTCGCTGGATCTACAGTCGGAACACTCCTCACAACACTGTTACATCGTTGGAGACGCCTGCAAGATCATGGTGAGACATTTGCCATAAAAAGAAAATGCGTCCTCCCAATGGCATGGAAGACTCAGAGAAGATTTACTAGAACGATACCAAGAATGAAAGGGTTAGTCTATGAGGATCATTTGTCGGTTCTTGGACTGTACTCGCTGAAGTACAAAAGGATGAGGGGGGAGCTCATAGAGGCATTTCGAATGCTGAAAGGCCTGGACAGGCAAGGATGTTTCCCCATGGTCAGAGAGTCCAGGACCAGAGGGCACAACTTCAGGATAAAAGGGCATCAATTTAAAACAGAGATGCAGAGAAATTTCTTCAGTAGAGGGTCGCAAGTCTGTGAAAGGGAGAGTCGTTGGGTGTATTTAAGATAGGTATTTAATTAGTCAGGGCATTAAGGGTCACGGGGAGGAAACTGGGGAGTGGGGCTGAGGGACAATGGATCAGCTCATGATTAGAATGGCAGAGCGGACTTGATGGGCCTAGTTCTGCTCCTATATCTTGTGATCTGGAGACTTTTAAACACCTACACACATTTCCTACATAGCCCACTAAAAACCAGTCAGTACAAGTACTGAAGACATAGCAGGAATAGACCTCAAGGCCCTGCAAGCTTATTCTACTTTTCACGTCCATTCCCCATAATCCTCAATTTACATTGGCCTTGCGAGAAATTTCTCGCATCCAATTAAAATGGGCAACCCCTTATTCTGAACCTGTGCCCCAATCTAAATTCCCCTTCCCTCTCAGAAACAACACTATTATCCATCCCAACTTGGAAACCTATAATTCAACGAGATCAGACCTACAAACATGGTCACAGTTTAGGGTTCCTGCGTCTCCCCTGCAAGGCTCCTTCACCAGATGGCAGCAAGGGTTCAAGGCGTCAACAGCTCATCACTTCATCAGGGAACGGACAACAAATTCCCCTTGTCCTCACATACTACCCCACCAACTTTTGCATCCAACACATCATCCTCCGCCTCCCTCCTCACTATTCAGGGTCGCAAACACTTCTTCCAAGAGAAGCGTGAATCTGGAAGCAAAATCAGCTAATCCCTTTTACAATAGATAACCTTTCCTTCAGAGAATGGGAGAAAAAAGGGATCAAAAGAATAGAAAATTGCTTTTCAGGAAATAAATTATTATCCTTTGAACAAATGAAGGATAAATATAATATAACTCACGATACAGTGTTGGCATACTACCAACTGAAATCCTACTTGAAGGACAAATTGGGAAGCAGTCTGAGGTTACCAGAGGGAAGTAATTTTGAATATGTGATTACAGACACAATGATAATCAAAAAATTTATAACAAATATGTATATTAAACTACAAGAAAAGGAGAACGAGGAAACAAATGATAAAACTAAACAAAAATGGAAACAAGATCTAAACATAAAGATAAAGAAGGAAACATGGGAGAAGTTATGCTCAGGAACTATGAGAAATACAATAAATACGAGGTTACGTATGATACAATATAACTGGTTACACAGGCTATACATTACACCTCAAAAGTTAAATAAATGGGACCCAACAGTGTCTGACAGATGTTTTCGCTGTAAAAAGGAAACGGGAACAACAATTCATGCAATCTGGACATGTGAGAAAGTGAAAAAATTTTGGGAAGATCTAAACCAGATATTAAATAAAATCACAAAAAGCAATATACCAAAAAACCCAGAGATCTTCCTCCTAAGTAACATAAAAAACAAAGAATTTGGACTTGATTTGGATGGTGCACAAAAAAGATTTGTTAGGATAGCCCTAGCTGTAGCAAAAAAATGTATTATGTCAGCCTGGAAATTAGAAGATAACTTGAGAATATAACAATGGTATATAGAAATGAATAAATGTATTCCATGAGAAAAATAACCTATAATTTAAGAAATAATATTACAATATTTGAACAAATATGGGAGCCATACATGAAACACAATAGAGAAAACCTACCGGGGACATCTACCACCTACAGAAGGAGAAGGGAATGAAAAGAATTGACTCAGTGGAATTTCTTGTTTATTTTTATTGAGTGACAACATTGTTTGATGGGTTTAATGTATCTTAGATTCTGAACTTTAAATGAATGGGAGGGGAGGTAGGGAGGGTGGGATGGGAAGATGGGGGGGAGAAAATGACACTGTATATATTTGAAAAGGAAAATGTATGTATCTTGATCAATGTGGTTTATAGTGTGAAAAATAAAAAAAAATTTAAAAAAGATAAGCGTGAATCTGCAGGGTTTGTCTACTGCATCTGGTGCTCCAGTCATGATCTCCTCTACATTTAGAGGACAGGACGCAGATGGGGAGATCCCTTCGTTGAGCACGTTGGCTCTGTCCACTGCCGCAATAGCAGGGATCTCCCAGTGACCACCCATTTCAACTCCCTGCCCCATTCCCTTGCCGACACGTCTGCCCATGGTCTCGTACACTGCCAGACTGAGTCCATCCGCAAATTGGAGGAGCAACACCTCATCTTCCATCTGGGCACCCTCCAACCAGACAACGTTAACATTGATTTCTCCAGTTTCTATTAGCCACGCTCCTACCCCCACCCCCCACATGTCTCCTTTCCTCTATGTCTGGCTCTCTCCCCCCTCTATCTCTTCCCACACACACCCCACCCCAGCTCTGCATTCACAGAGCCAAACTTCTCTCCCCCATCCCCTATCAACTCTCACCTTTCCTCTCTCCTGGCCTCCTCTCCATATCCAATTAACACCTTTTGTCTGTAAAAAAAAAACAATGCTTTATATAGCAAAACTACATAACCAACATTTGGGCTTGAGTCTTTCATCAAGGTACATTGGTTATATATCATTGCTATATAAAGAATGCTGTTTGACTTGCTGAGTTTATCCAGCATTGTTTTTACTTCAGGTTTTGTGTTTTACATAGGATGCCATAGGTGCTTTGTGGTTAGTAAAGGTTCCATTATTACTCCATAGTAAGGGTTTACTTAAACAACTGAAAAGTGGCAAAGCAGCAGGTATGGATGGAATCCCCCCAGAAGTCTGGAAGGCTGGCGGCAAAACTCTGCATGCCAAACTGCATGAGTTTTTCAAGCTTTGTTGGGACCAAGGTAAACTGCCTCAGGATCTTCGTGATGCCACCATCATCACCCTGTACAAAAACAAAGGCGAGAAATCAGACTGCTCAAACTACAGGGGAATCACGTTGCTCTCCATTGCAGGCAAAATCTTCGCTAGGATTCTACTAAATAGAATAATACCTAGTGTCGCTGAGAATATTCTCCCAGAATCACAGTGCGGCTTTCGCGCAAACAGAGGAACCATTGACATGGTCTTTGCCCTCAGACAGCTCCAAGAAAAGTGCAGAGAACAAAACAAAGGACTCTACATCACCTTTGTTGACCTCACCAAAGCCTTCGACACCGTGAGCAGGAAAGGGCTTTGGCAAATACTAGAGCGCATCGGATGTCCCCCAAAGTTCCTCAACATGATTATCCAACTGCACGAAAACCAACAAGGTCGGGTCAGATACAGCAATGAGCTCTCTGAACCCTTCTCCATTAACAATGGCGTGAAGCAAGGCTGTGTTCTCGCACCAACCCTCTTTTCAATCTTCTTCAGCATGATGCTGAACCAAGCCATGAAAAAAATTGTTGGGGTCAACAATGAAGACGCTGTTTACATCGGTACCGCACGGATGGCAGTCTCTTCAATCTGAGGCGCCTGCAAGCTCACACCAAGACACAAGAGAAACTTGTCCGTGAACTACTCTTTGCAGATGATGCCGCTTTAGTTGCCCATTCAGAGCCAGCTCTTCAGCGCTTGACGTCCTGCTTTGCGGAAACTGCCAAAATGTTTGGCCTGGAAGTCAGCCTGAAGAAAACTGAGGTCCTCCATCAGCCAGCTCCCCACCATGACTACCAGCCCCCCCACATCTCCATCGGGCACACAAAACTCAAAACGGTCAACCAGTTTACCTATCTCGGCTGCACCATTTCATCAGATGCAAGGATCGACAATGAGATAGACAACAGACTCGCCAAGGCAAATAGCGCCTTTGGAAGACTACACAAAAGAGTCTGGAAAAACAACCAACTGAAAAACCTCACAAAGATAAGCGTATACAGAGCCGTTGTCATACCCACACTCCTGTTCGGCTCCGAATCATGGGTCCTCTACCGGCACCACCTACGGCTCCTAGAACGCTTCCACCAGCGTTGTCTCCGCTCCATCCTCAACATCCATTGGAGCGCTCACACCCCTAACGTCGAGGTACTCGAGATGGCAGAGGTCGACAGCATCGAGTCCACGCTGCTGAAGATCCAGCTGCGCTGGATGGGTCACGTCTCCAGAATGGAGGACCATCGCCTTCCCAAGATCGTATTATATGGCGAGCTCTCCACTGGCCACCGTGACAGAGGTGCACCAAAGAAAAGGTACAAGGACTGCCTAAAGAAATCTCTTGGTGCCTGCCACATTGACCACCGCCAGTGGGCTGATAACGGGGGGGGGGGGGGGGAGGGGGCGAAAACAAAAGACCACCTGCTGCAAGTACTCAGCGGACGGGGCAGCATCATTGCGGGAGGAAAGGTTGATGAAGCATCCCGAGCCAAACACTGACCATTCTTTGACCTCCCCCGACGCTGCTGGACCCACTGATCCCTCTTCTCTACATCGAAGAGACCGGTCACTGATTGGGAAATCACTTCGCCCGGCACCTCCTCTCTGTCTGCAACAAAAATGACCTCCCCGTAGCCAACTATTTCATTATTGAGTCACACTCTCAAGCTCACATGTTCTGTCCATGGCCTTTCATGCTACCCCACCTTGACCACCCTCAGAATGGAGGTACAACACCTCGTTTTGGGCACTCTCCAACCCCAGGGCATGAACATTAGGTGCTTTTAAACTGACCCAGGTGCGATTAGTGGGGCAAAGGTGCCTCCAGCACCTTTTAAGCTGAGGGGGAATGGACCCAGTAAATCGCTGGGGGATCCCACTCCCCTGATGACGTGGTAAGTGACGTGTCTTGCAAACTAGTCTCCCCTCCACCAGCTGTCAATCTCCCCACCACCAAATGTCAATCTCCCTATCAGCTGTCAGTCTCCCCCCATCAATCGCGCTCCTCCCACCAGCTGTCAGTCTCCCCCCATCAATCGCGCTCCTCCCACCAGATGTCAGTCTCTCCCCCCCCCCCCCACCAGCTGTCAGTCTCTCCCCCCCACCAGCTGTCAGTCTCTCCCCCCCCACCAGCTGTCAGTCTCTCCCCCCCACCAGCTGTCAGTCTCTCCCCCCCACCAGCTGTCAGTCTCCCCCTCCTCACCAGCTGTCTCACTCTTACCCCCTCCCACCATCAAATGCTCTCCCCTCCCCTCCCCGCAACATCGACCCATGGCAGCAACCTCTCATACCCCCCCCCCCCTAACCCGGGCCCTGGAAGCGACCCCTCTCTCACCCCGATCACCGCAGACACTTCACCCGGGGTTTCCCTGTGACGCCAGCGCAGAAGGGACCCAAGGTAGGACAGGGACCTGGTTGACTTTGGACGGTCGGGCCCTTTCAAGCTGCCTTGTGAGTGGGGCACTAACTGGGCAAATTGCCCCGGGTTAACCCCATCTTAGTTGGAAAGCACCTACTGAGTTCACTAATTAGCTGGTCTTATTCTAGTTTGTGAGAGATGAGTAAAACTGACATAAAAATATGAAGATGAGGTTCTAACAAGGTTCCTACCTCCTTTCTCTCTCTCTCTCTCTCTCCACCACCCCCCCCCCCACCCACCTCCCCTTTGTTCGGGCCTCTCTCACGTACCCCCCACCCCTTGATGAAGGCTCCAGCCCGAAACCCCAGGGAAGGGGCCTCGGGAACAAACTCCCAGGCGACTTAAGGTCCCGGGGCCGGTTCATCCCTGAAGTTCGATCCCCGGCTCCAGGCCGCGCAGCCGAAACTAGGCCGCAGTCCCCCCCCCCGACCATTACCTTCCACCGCGTTCGCACCATCTTCCCCGTCCATCGCCTCACATCTTACACCCGGGCTTTTACCGCGGATATTATTCCTTTAAAAAAAAACCATTTAAAATTAAAATGTCATAACCCGGAATCCAAAGCTCGACGGACAGTGTCCGAACATCAACAGAGTCCGCGCTCGGGGGAACTAATCCCCGTGGGAAGGTTCCGGTCTGTCTGCAGCCCTTAATTAAAAGAATTATTATTTAAAACCGTTACGGTTCTTAACACAAAGACAGAATTTCACAATTGGTGCCTTTTGTGCAGTTTGAATCTTTTTATTTTTATTGAAAATTAGTGACCGCCCTGCAATGTTTGTTCGCTATAGAATTAATTGAAATGAAAGGCACTGAAAGAGACCATTTGCTCTATTCTGTAAAATACCGTTGTACTGATAGGTTTTCCTCCATTGCATAGTGTGAACGTACAGATCTATCACCAGTGTATATAGTTACTGTATCTTACAGCGATTGGCTGAGAGCTAAGCCACGCCTATTGTCTGGGCCTTAAAGGGTTGTATCCCTAGCCAGGTCGGATCATTCTGGACTGGTCGGCCACCTGTGAAGAGCTCCTGTCTTTTGCTAATAAAAGCCTTGGATCAACAAGTCTTTGATTCTTTCAACGAGCTCTACCAGTTACTGTATATATGAGGCTGGCCTGCCCACTAATGACTCATCCCTTTAGTCTCCTCCCCTTTTGCCCTGGCCAGAAGGGTCGCATTAACCCCACCCCCTTTTCCGGCATTCCTGTTCCAGCCAAAGTCTTGTGTGCATTAAAGCCTATTGTTCCTGCAGCCTATCACTCTGTGGTTATTGATTGAGCCTATTGTAACCAAAAAACACTGCTGAGACTCTCCCCTGTCTCCAGCTCTGGCTTGTGTCAACCTTTCTTGAGCAATGGCCCCCATAGGAGTCTATTAAAAGCTTATGGGCCCTCTTCTTTGTGAAGCAGTTACGTTTAGTTGGTTTCTTCCAAAAATCTCTCCTACTGACCACGTAAAAAAAATATTTTATGATTTCAGTCCTTGGCCCCTGCCCCCCTAAATGAGCTGCAGGCCTTGTTGAGAAGGATTGCTGTATATTAGCTTTAGCCCTCAATATTCTTACTATCTATACCCATTATAGACTCGTCACATTTTCTCCAGGTTAAAGGGGCAGCCATGGGTATCTGCATGAGCCCCAGCTATGCCTGCCTTTTGTTGGCTACGTGGATTAATCCGTGGTGCAAACCTACAAAGGCAAGTCCCCTCAACTCTTCCTCCACAACTTTGGTCCTGCCTCATGTACCCATAATGAGCTTGTTGACTGCATCTGCTTTGTTGCTAACTTCCACCCCGACCACAAATACACCTATGACTCTGGGCTTGGTACAGCAACAACACGATCTACAAATTCGCTGATGCTACCATGGTTGTGATTGCATAAAAAGAGGCGATGAAAGGTTGGCTGAATGGTGCATCAACAACAACCTCACACTCAATGTCACCAAAAGCAAGGAGATGATTGTTGAATACAGGAGGGGAAAACCAGAGGTGTATGATCCAGCATTCATTGGGGGATCTGAGGTGGAGAGGGTGAACAAACTTGGGAGTTACTATCTTGTAGGATCTTTCCTGGACCCAACACACCAATGGCATTGGTGAAGAAAGCACGTCAGCACCTCTACTTCCTCAGGAGTTATCAGAGGTTTTATATGACACCAGAAACCCTAGCAAATTTCAGCAAATGTGTGATGGAAAGTGTGCTGAGCAGCTACATTACCGTGTGGTCTGGGGACATCAATACCCTTGTAATGGTGTGGGTTGCGTGTGCTAATTGACTCGGGCTGGTCCGCCTTCTGATGACACTCTTACCTGGACTCCTCCCTGGGACCCAGGTCATAAAGGTCGGGCCACCTCTCCCTTCCTGTGCATTGGCACTTCCACACCCGACCATGATGAAGCATCCAAAGAACAAACTACAAAGTCTGGCTGTTATGTGGAGGAAGAATCTTTTCCTTAATTTCCGCCACCACCCAGGCCATGCCTGAGATTGTCTGATCTCGGAAGCTAAGCAGGCTCGGGACTGGTCAGTATTTGGAGGGAAGACGGCCTGGGAACACCAGGGGCTGTAGGTTTCTGTGAGGGGCACTCAACAAAATGGCAACTCTCAGTCTGCTTTATGGTGGACAAAAGTTAAAGAATTTCATCTATGTTACATTCTAGGTGTAGTATCACGTGACAATAATTGAACCTTTTTACCTTTACTTCTTTACTCATGTTAACATTGTCCATTGTTACGAACTGCGCGTAATGAACAGCAATCAACAATGAACCAGTTTTGTTATAGGGAGTGGGGAGGGGGGGGGAAAAATGTCACTGTGTATATTTTAATGATGAATGTTTGTATATATTGTCATTGAAATGGTTTACTGTGAAGTATTAAATGAAATATTATTTAAAAAAATGAACCAGTTTTTAATTTTAAAACATTAATTTTATTTCTAACTCTTAAACGATAGTCTTACCCTATAAACTACCCTACAGTCCAGGCCAAAATCTAGAAAGTTACTTCAAGGTTCAGTCTTTTAAATTCAGTGTTGAAGTGTAGGCCTTTGAAATTTGATATCCAGAATTAATGTTGAACTGATGGGAAGACTGGAGTTGTGGCTGCTACAGACTTATGAATTATCCTTGCGTTGCCTTTGATGAAATGTCCATGCACATGAGCTGTGGTCATAACACTGCCGGCCCTTTTATAGGCAAGACTCGAACTGGGCAGCCTCCATGAAGCTTCCAAACCTCACTGCTAGTCACACTTCAAATGAAGCTGTCTCTCCAAGTGACCTCCACTGTTAGTTACAATCAAAATTAAGCACTTTGCTCCCCAAAAAGACCCTCCTGGCATAGGTCAATCCACCGAAAAGGCCCAGCCATTCACAGAGCCGGCTTTGCTCTGAATTCCACAGAATGGCTGGCCATGAGAGCTGCTTCAAAAAGCTGCTTCCTCTCCAGCGTCAGTATGGTTCTCCCTTTACAGAATCACAATGTCTTTCCAAATGTGTTGAATTCTGGAAACAGACTGTGACAAACTTTCCCTCAGTTCTTCCAATATATCAAATCATCGCTGGGCCTTGACTTGTGCTGTGATGTGCTGTAAATGTTAACTGTGGCCATTCAGTCCCTCCTGACTACACTATCCCTTACAGTGATAATCCCATTTTACTAAAACGAGAGCTTGTAATACCACATAAGGAAAAACCTATATAGGCCTCTTAATTGGGTATTTAAGTTTTAAATCTTCTCTTTGTGGCAAAATAAATCATTTTACAGCTCTAACAGCAACCATGCGATCCTGACTGCAATAAAATGGTAAATGTTACAGTGGTCAGGAATCTAACTACTGTATTTTTTAGAATTGTTTAATGATTTTCAATGGTTTTATAATAGTTTATATCTTATTCAGATTTTCTGATAGCCTTGAGGATAGACATGCAGTCCTATGTCTCTCTATTCTTCTTACTGTCTCTTATTTTCTACTTTGCCATCTTGAATTTTATTGGCCACTTTTCTACCAATCTGACCTCAATATGTTTTGATATTCTCTTACAGATTACTTCCTCACTGCCTACAATTTCTAAGAAGTCTGAGGAGATTTGGCATGCCGTCAAACACCCTATCAAACATCTACAGATACATTGTAGAAAATATATATTGACCAGCTACATCACAGCCTGGTTTGATAATCCAACTGCCCAGGACCACAGAAAGCTGCTGAAGCCAAGCCCATCATAGGCTCCGACCTCCCATCCATTGAAGACATCTTAACTGAGGCACTGCCTCAAGAAGGCACCGATCATCATCAAGGACCTCCTCCCCCCCGCCCCCCACACCCTCCCCCCCCCCGCACCCCACCCACCTAGGTAAGAACTTTTCTCGTTGCTACCTTCAGGCAGAAGGTATGGAAGCCTGAAAACCAGTTCAATAACAATTTATTTCCAACAGCTATCAGTCTTAAACCTCCCCTTGTTACTTACACTAATCCTAAACTGCTCTAACACTACACTCTTGTACCACTACTTTTTTCTTACACTATTTTTCCTGTGTTTATTTATAATCTGTCTTTTTATGTATTACCTTTAAACTATTGTCGTTTTTTTTCCCTCTATGAAGCATCTGTTCAGCTGCCGCAAGTAAGAATTTTGGTGCGTTGGTACTTTGTACAATGTATATCACAATAAATATTATCTTTCCAGCAGAAAAAATGATCGTCTGCAAAGGTTGCAGGTTATTTACAACCACCCATCTTCCTCAGCTCCTTTCACCTTCCCCTGGCTTCTTTCTCCCTGCTCCTTTTACATCCATCTCTCTCACACACACACCATTACTTCTCTCCCCATTCTCTCTGTCTTTCTCTCTTTCTCCATCATTGCATTTCTCTATTTCTCTCTCCTCTATTATTATACCTTCTCTCATTCCTTCTCTCTCCCCATTCTCTCTCTATCATTCCCTCTCTCCCCATCATTCTTTCTCCCTCCCTTTTATTCCTTCTCTTTCCCACCTCTCTTTTATTCCTTCTCTCCCTCCCTCCCTTTTACTCTTCACTATCATTCCTTTCCCATCTCCCTCCCTTTATTCTTTCTCTCTCCATCCCTTCCTATCATCCCTTCTCTCTCTTCCTTCCTTTTATTCCTTCTATCTCTCCCTCCTTCCCTTTTATTCCTTCTCTCTCCCTCCCTTCCTATCATTCCTTCTTTGTCTATCATTCCTTCTCTCTCTCCATCATTCCTTTTTTCCCTTCATCTCTTTATTCCTTCTCTCGCTCCATCATGTCTTTTCTCTTCCTCCCCTTTATTCCATCATGTCTTCTCTCTCCCTCCCTTTTATTCCTTCTCTCTCCATCATGTCTTCTCTCTTTCTCTCCCTCCATCATTCCTTCACTCTCCCTCCCTTCCTATCATTCCTTTCCCTCCCTTTTATTCCTTCTCTCTCCCTCCCTTTTATTTCTCCCCCTCCATCCTTTCTCTCCCTCCCTTTATTCCTCTCTCTCCATCACTCCTCTTTCTCTCCCTCCCTCCCTTATTCCTTCCCTCTCTCCATGTCTTCTCTCTTTCTCTCTCTCCCTTTATTCCTTCTCTCTCTCCCTCTCTTCTTTCTCTCCCTCCCTTTTATTCCTTCCTTCACTCCATCTTTTCTCTTTCTCTCTCCCTTTATTCCTTCTCTCTCTCTCTCCCTCCCTCCCTTTTATTCCTTCCCTCCATGTCTTCTCTCTTTCTCTCTCTCCCTTTATTCCTTCTCTCTCTCTCCCTCCCTCTTCTTTCTCTCCCTCCCTTTTATTCCTTCCCTCTCTCCATCAGGTCTTTTCTCTTTCTCCCTCCCTTTATTCCTTCTCTCTTTCCATCACTCCTCTTTCTCTCCTTCCCTCCCTTTTATTCCTTCCCTCTCTCCATCATATCTTCTCTCCCTCCCTCCCTTTATTCCTTCTTTCTCTCTCGGCATTACTGAATCACGATGCGTTAGAGAGTTTAAAGACCCGCTGATGGATCTTCCCGCAACGCCCACTTGGTAGAAAAGATGACCGGATGTCTGGGGAGAAATCGACCAATCACAAAAGGAAACCGGAACCGGGGGCGGGGCCTAGACTCGATGTGATTGACAGGGCCATGGACCCGTGAGATGGTCGGAGAAGCGGAAACACGATGCTGGGGAAAACTCAGCAGATTGACGGAGAAAAGCAGGCCCGGAGGTGACGTCAGGAGGCGGAGGGACCGATGAGGTGATTGGCAGAGGAGGCGGGGCCCGAGGAACGAAGTCGAGATAATGGGCGGAGGAGGCGGGGCCCAAGGGATGATGGGCAGGGGAGGTGGTTGACAGAGGAGGCGGGGTTTGGGGAGGTGATTGACAGGGGAGGTGGGGCGGCGATTGACAGAGGAAAGCGGGGCGGTGATTGGGCGAGGGGGGGGCTCTGGCGTCATAAGAAAGCCCGTGCAGACTGGAGTCAGCGGCCCCGTTCCACTGCAGCGTGACGTTGGCGTCAAATGACCGAGGTGGGGGAGAGCGAGAGAGGAGAAAAGACGAAGCGGAGAGAAGTGAGCGCAACGGGCGGCGGAGACCGGGCCGGGGCGGGTTGAGTTGGGTCGGGTCGGGTCGGGGCAGGGGGGCATGAGGGCATGAGGGTGCGGGTGGCCGAGGATGGAGGGGGAGGGGAAGGGGGAAGGGGGGGAAAGGGCTGCGGGCTGCGGGCACTGGGGCGGCCTGCAGCTAGGCCCGAGTGGGGGGAGGGGGGGGGAGGGGAGGGGGAGGGGGAGGGGGCTGGTTCATCCTTTAACTGTTTGTTTTTCTCGAACCTTCTAGAAGCTTTTGGACTTTGTTTCCCCCCCAACCCGTTACTGAGCAACATTTAATTTAAAAAAACCCATCTTTTAGGGGAATTTTGCAGCTTTGGTGGGGTTTTTCCTGCCTTTTATTGAACCAGGATGTCCTGTCCTAATAGGAAGTGGGTGAAATTAAACTATTCTCTGGTTTTCCTCCTTCAAATGGGGCTTGAAACTGTGCCCAATGGTTGGGTAACGTTTCAGAAACCAATTATATATATATGGGGGGGGATTGTGGAATAATTAGCCCTGATCCCATATTTTTTTAATGCAAATTCCCCCAAAGTTTGAATTATGCCTGTAATGGGTGAGATTAGTTGATTTTTCTGGAAGAGCAGGGGTTTTTTTTTTAACCCCCCCCCCACTCCCAATCCAGATTAAACATCAAGAAGAAAAGCCAGAGGAAAGTTGAATGTTCACGAAATGATTGACAGTTCATTCAGGTTCTGGGCCTGGGGTGGGGGGAGATGCAGAGTTTAGATTGGTGTGTTTTTGTTTTCTTTTTGATCTGCAGACTTCTCCTGCCTCGATGAAGGGCTAAAGGGCGAAATGTCGGTTCTGCACCTTTGCGAATAGGCTGAATGCGCCTGAGATTGTCTGATCTCAGAAGCTAAGGGCTGCCGGGTGCTGTAGGTTTCTGTTGTGAGGGGCGCTGGGCAGAGGGGCTTTCGGTAGACCAAAGTTTAAAAATAATTTCATGCCTTTTACATTCCAAATGTAGTATTGCATGACAATAATGAAACCTTTATCTATGTAAAGTACACCGTTTGACCTGCTGAGTTTAACCAGCATTAACCATATAACCATTCGAGTCTGCACCGGTTCACTAGAACAACTTGTTTCTTTTACTTAAATCACTGTCTGCAGACTCCTGTTTTTAACTTTTCTGGTCTGTGGTGAAGATGAACTACTGGTATTGGAACACTCTATGTGTAACAAGGATATAAATTTGCAAGTATTCTTAAAATGTTCCCACAAAAACTAAACAAAAATCCTTTAGAGTTCTGGGACACAGTTTGAGGTTTCCAGATCCCATCCTCTTTAACCTTCTCTCCCCCCCCCAAAAAAAAGGGTCTGGGTGTGAAGAGGTTTAGAACCATTACGTGAGAAGATCCATAAATCATTTTGAGGATTCATCAATGTTTTGCACGTAATTACGTCCTTCATTTGCATTGCTCATCAAGATGCTCTTGGAAGAAGGGTATTAGGTAGTATTTGTTTTGTGGCTACTCCAGCTTGTGAAGATCAAGAGAAAGGTGATGTTTGTGAATAGCTTTTGTTGATGTGGATTACATAGCATCCGACTTTGCACAGTTTTAGCAATCAAGAAAAGTTTTTTTTTGGCTTGTGCCATTATTGAAATGCAATTTGACTGTTTTCTAATTGATCGACAAGTAGCTTTTTTAAAACTGCCATCTCCATGTGACCAGAAGGGTCATGTTCTATTATTATGGTGGTTTTTGTGGTCTTGGTGGGTCTATATGTGCATCTTAAATGTCCTGAAATTACAGTTCTTAATTCTGCAGTTTTATTGCCATGTTCTCTTTCAGACAATATAAAATTTCAGAATGAATGGTTGCCGTGTGTTCATTGGTCGCCTGAGCCCGCAGGTGCGAGAACGTGATGTGGAAAAATTCTTCAAGGGCTATGGACGTATTCGTGAAATTGACCTGAAGAGAGGGTTTGGATTTGTGGTGAGTGTATTTTTTTTGCCTCAAACAGATGTTTCTTTTACCTTGCTCTTACAAGTTCTTAAAAACTTAGCTGAGGCAAACAAGAAATCTACAGATGAAGGGCTTTCAGCCCAAAAAATGTTAACTTTTCATGGATGGTCATATCACCTTTATTTATTGTTCATTCCCTGGTCGCACGATAAAGATGAGATGGCATTTCTCCAGCACCATGGAGCATATTTACACAATTATGTTAGAATAGAATTTAAACACATTAAAATATTACAACATAAACAATAAAAGTTCATGATACACTATCCACATGTTCTAAGGATTTAGGAGCCTGATATCTTGGGGGAAACTGTTCCTCAATCTGGATGCAAGGACCTGAGTGCCAGATGACAGAAAGGAGAACAGTTTACATGAGGGGGTTTGTGGAGTCCTTCACAATGTTTATTACCTTTCACCTATATCATGTTGTAGACATCCTTCATGGTAGGAAGAGAGACCCCAGTATCTTTTCCGCTCACTTCACTATTTGTAGGGTTTTGCAGTCCGAGGAAGTACAGCTTCCAAACTAGGTGGTGATTCACCTAGGATTCTCGCAATACATACTTTGTAAAATGTAGTGAGGATGGAGGGTGGGAGATGAACTTCCTTGGCCTTTGCAGGAAGTAGAAGCACTGCTGGGCTTGGCTAGGCTTTGGAGCTGGTGTTAAGGGACCAGGTGAGATTCTCCGGCAAGTGTACTCCAAGGAATGTGATATTCTTAATGACCTCAACCGTTGAGCCATCAATGGAGTGTGGTTCCCCGTGCCCTTCTAAAGTCAACAACCATCTCTTTTGTTTTATTAACATTCAGATACAGGTTGTTGGCTCTGCGCCAGTTCTAATCCCTGTACGCTGATTCCTCATTCTTACGAAGGCCCACCACAGTCATGCCATCAGCAAACGATGATGTGGTTTGACCTGTGTTTAGCTGCACAGTAGTGGGTCAGCAGAGTGAACAACAATGGACTAAGGATTCAGCCCTGGGTGGGGGGGGGGGGGGGTGTGGCGTGTTTCGTTTGATGTCCTTGGAAGTGCTGCTGTTATTGATCCAGACTGCTTGAGATCCCTAGCAGGAAGTCAAGAATCCAATTGCAGAGGGAGATGTTTAGACACAACCGGTTCAACTTCCCTATGAGGTACTGAGGTATGATTGTGTTGAATGCTGAACTGAAGTTGAAGATGTCCTTGTTTTCCAGGTGGGTGAAGGCTAGATGGAGGGTGGTAGCAATGGCATTGTATGTAGAGCGATTGGACCTGTATGCGATCTGCAGGGGTGGGGGCAGCAGGAGCTTGATGTGCCCCAAGACAAGCCTCTCTAAGCACTTGATGACGATGGACATGAGTAAGTGTTGACAGGGTGGTAGTCGTTGAGGTCGGACATAGACAACTTTGGCTCGGTGACAGTGGTGGTGGTGGCTTTGAAGCACATTGGGGCCACTGCGCTTCACAGAAAGATGTTAAGGATCTGAGTAAGAACCTAAGCCACTCTGCCGGGAACGTTGTCTGGTCCAGCATTTTTCTGTGGGTTGACCTTGCCTAATTCTTCACATTTGGAGGAGAGGTGGTCTTGGCTGCCACGTCGTTTTTTGCCTCAGCATTTGGGAGGGAGGCGTCGCCAGCACAGGCAGATGTGTAGACTTGTGGTTGGTTGGTGATGCCCTTCCACATGCGTCACATGTCCTCCCTGACCCGCTAGTCTTCCTCCAGCATGTTCTCTGTGTTTCTTCTGTTTTCCAACATCTGTAGAGTTATTGCTACCTCCATTTGGTTTCTCAACTGAGTTTCTTGAAGTCTTGCTCTTCCTTAAGTAGTTTTTATTTAGGCATAAGGCACTAACTGGCCCATGCCACCTAATTTACACCCCATTATCCTAACCTAACCCCAGTACGTTTTTGAAGGATGGGAGGAAACCCACATAGACAGTGGGAAAAGGTACAAACTCCTTAAGGATTCTAACCCAGGTCCGGTCCTGATTGCTAGCGCTGTAAAGGTGTTACGCCAAGTGTGCTGCTGTTCTTTGAGAGCCTCTCTCACTGTTACCCTGCTGCTCTCGAGGTCTGCAAAGTGTATTGCAAGTAGAGTTGCTCTCCAAGTAACTAGCTGATTTACAAGTGGGGTGGAGGGTGATGCTACAGTAGATAGAATGACCTGGATTTTCAAGTTGCCTTTTGAGACTAGAGTTGGGACAATTAGAATGAATTGAAGAGAGGAAATGAAGATAACTAATGAGATGGACTGTGATGGGCCTCTTTATTTATAATTTGGACATGATGTACCATTTTTTAGGTTGACAGTTGCAACATATTTTGTTTGGAGAAAATGAGATGAATGGTAAATATTCAGATTGGCACATGATCAACACATGTAAGATGTCTGCTTTTGAGGAGGAGCAGGCAGTAATTTGCATCTAATGAGTAGTGTACAAAATGTGTTAAAAGTTCCAGATTGGTAGCAAGATGGCTGAGAATTTAAATTAACTGAATTTGCAGCCCTGAAACGCAAAGTAATTCATCTAAACGGGGAAGATTGATGTAAATTCTGTTTTGCCACTGTTGGTAATTCAAGCAAGTTTTATAGTAGCTGTTTTTTGTAGCAAAGGTTCAAGTTGATGAGTTTGTAATTTACAATATACATCTGAACTGACATTTTATTATGTTGCAGCTCAGTGGGTACTTTGTTTCTAAATTAAAAAAAAGTAATAAGCCCAAAAGATGGGTAATATCGATATCCTAGTGCAAAATGACACTTTCGCCATCGCTAGCAGACAGTAACTAAATGCTCTACTCCAATAGTACTTTCCAAGGCTGCAAACTCCACTGCCAAGCAGGATGAGGCTGAGCAGTTGCTGATACAGCATTTTGATATTGTTCACCACGATAGAGAACGGTAGAAATGATGAACTTGAGTGTGCCCACCATGCTAAATTCATCTGCCTGCTCGTTCACTTGCCTGCCTCTTGAATGTTTTGATCACATCTATTCATCATCTCTGGTATTTCAAGCATCTGCTATTTTTTTTTTTAAATACTATGCTTCGTGCATCTCTTTTGAACTCTACCCCACCCTAAATCAGTGCTCTTGGGTATTTGATATCTTTAAGTTACTGTTCTCTTGATTTCTGCTTCCCAGAATTCCATTAAAATCAATAGTGTAATTCCCTTTTAATATTGGTGAACCAGCTTTATTTTGATCCGGGAAGAGTTTACTGAAAGCTACTCCTGAACTTTGATCTCTAAAAGATCTCACTTGGCTTCATTGATCACCATGATGGAACTTGAACTGTTTTTTGTCGTCTTGCTTCTCGCGATCATGACATTTGTTTAAGCATCAATTGAAATGAAATCCTCCTCTCTAGGAATTCGATGATGCCCGCGATGCTGATGACGCAGTTTATGAGCTGAATGGCAAGGAATTGTTCCGTGAACGGTGAGTGCCTTAACTACGGCAGGATAATAATCTTTAACCCTGAAAGAAATGACTATTTCAACAACAACAACAAAAATCGCTGAAAGTAGTGACATTTTGCAGAACTGCTTCTTCCCCAATTTGGTATATGAATGCAGGACTACTGGTCGGTATAGGTTGGAGTAATTGTACCTCGACTCGGATCAGGCCTGAAACAGTAGTTATCCTTTAGATGCTGCATGACCTGAGTTTCCCCAGCATCTTTGTGTATTAAACTTGGTCCCAATTAAGGTTATGGTCTACTATCGTTCGAATGTTATTCTGTCCTGAAAAATCTAGTTTGTTCTTGGAAAAGCAATGAGCAATTGTTTAAACCAATAACTCTACGTTCTGTTGCAAGTGTTTTTTGTGTAGCATTTCTGATTTGAATGTAACGTATTTCTATAAAATTCTGGTCTAGGATCACTGTGGAACTGGCAAAGGCACCACCCCGGAGAGGAGGGGGCAGATTTGGTGGAAGATTTAATTACTACCGCCCCAGAAGTGAACGAAGCAGTGGACTAAGGTAGAGAATGGATGGGAAAGTGGAAAGGACCAGGAGGAAGTTGACTTTTCAAATGGGTGGGGGTTTAAAAGATGAGGACAACATGGGTTTCTTGTTTCTCTCAGGATATTCTGCTGATCAAATTACTCATGTCCCCTGGGGGTTGGGCTTCTGTGTTTTCCTTCGGGCTTGGTTGAAAATGCATTCACTTCTGCCTCCCTGGGCCCTACTGTGGTAATTGTCGCTGTGGGCTGTATCAAGTCGAATTCTGCCCTTTCGAAGTGGATTTTTTCCCAGCTGTTTTGTGCTTCTGCATTACTCCTCCTAACAAATTCAATCTGTGTTATCAGCCTGAAGATTTAGTTGATCATTCTCTTCCTCCAGATGCTACCCAGCGTTTGAAAATTTTTTTTAATTCCACCCTCGAGTTGAAAAATGGTGAACAGCAAAGGAAATGACAGACTTGCACATTGTTCATGTTTGAATTGCCTATATTCTTTCTGAACCCGTTTTATTTTCACCCTTGACGAGGCATTAATTCTTTCCTTGTCTATATGCTTCTTTCTTCTTTGGCTTGGCTTCGCGGATGAAGATTTATGGAGGGGTAAAGTCCACGTCAGCTGCAGACTCGTTTTTTGGCTGACAAGTCCGATGCGGGACAGGCAAACGCGGTTGCAGCGGTTTAAAATCTAGGATTATGGCTTGCATGGAAAGCCTTGTGGCGGGGGAGATGCGCCAGCTTCCTCTCTGTTCAATTGATGCTATTTGTGATTTCAGATATGGGCCTCCAGTTCGCACTGACTACCGCCTGATTGTGAAGAATCTATCTTCCCGTGTTAGTTGGCAGGTGAGTTCACATATTTAAATTACAAGAATTTAACAGACTAAATTGTAAAAGATTGATTTTCGTGGATGCCTGTGCTTAAACACATGGGTCATAACTTCATAAATATAACCCATAGCTTGCTTTACCCTTGGGCCTGAGGAAGCTGTGAGTTTTCAGGAATTGAAGTAGGTCCATTGAGCGAGTTGGAAGTTTGTTAATGGCAGCTCTAATTATTAACCTATTTACTACATCTTGTTTCCCCAGCAAATATTGTATCGTGCATTTGTGGCTTCTAGGTTACCGTTCTGTGTTGACTGAACACTGCACGGACAAAATTTCTCTTATCTTAGGCAGGTGTTTGACGTATCAACAGAAGGGTGTAATTTGATCCAAGGTATTTTTTGCCACTGTTGTCTTAATCAAGTGGCAGTAATATGTTGCTCCCTGGAAATTATGGAGAGTGAACTTTACTGAAATTGGTTAGTGTAAATCTGGTTTTCAAACTTTCGTCCACACACGTACCACCTTAATCCCATGCCATAGGTGCTCTGTGATTAGTAAGTGATTACTTAAGGTGGTATGTGAGTGGCAAGAAAAAGTTGGAAAACTACTGATGTAAATTGACCATGATGGTTTAGGACCCCAAAAAGAGCACCATGGTGCTGTTGGTCCATTGTATTATGCACACATTTGCTCATTCTTACACGATTTTAGTCTCCTCTATTTCCCATTGTATATTATATTTATGGGGAAAAGAAAAATCAGTGGTGAGATCTGGGGAGCTGGGTGAAGGTGTTAATGAATAGAGAATACTCTCCACAGTGAGCTTTGCTTTCCATTTATCCCCTCTATTTTGTCCCAGGCCATCAGTCATTGTTCTAAATTGCACCTAGAATGATTACTTTGGGTACTTTGACCAAAAAGTACCTTTCTTTGGAAAGAAGTGCTTCCTGACATCATTCTTGACTGTGATTTGTCAAATAGCCTGTCCCTTGTTCTTGTTTAATAATTACCAGGACACCATCCATTTTTGAAAAGCTAACCCATAGATAATCACAAAGAATGATGCATGTTGGGTTATTTTTGTGAAAATATGATCCCGGGAGGCTCATCTGATTTTTCTTAATTTTTTAATGAAATCTAATGGTATTCTGCACAAACTTTTAAAATGAATGCCCATTAAATTTCTGAGCTTTAAATTTTAACAACTCCAATTATACTCCTTTTTACTGTAATAATTGTGCACTGTATAAATCTGATGGCTTAATATTGTTGGAAATTAATGACCTCTTGACTAAATTTGAAAACCTTTGTTTAGCAGCTTGTCGTGCGGTCATTGGCATTTTGACCAGGAGTTCCCTTTTCTCGTGTTGTCGCGTCCTGTATCTGGAAAAGTCCCGTGTTGACTAATATGCCAGTCGGCTCCCACGATTCAGGCAGCTGGACGCGGGTTCTGGGTTGTACTGATCCTAGGGTCACCGATGGCGTCGACACCTGTCGCATTCCCAGCCCTGGTGTAAGGAAAAAAAATCCGTGTCGATCTCGCTCGGAGGCTTGTCAGGAGATTGACTTGTAAGGTGGCCGAGCCTTCACCCAACCCATGATTATTGGTGGCACTTACCCAGGGTGGCAGGCACATTCGGTGCCTCCGAGGGAGGGCCAGGCCCCAAGAAGCTGTATCGAGAGGGTATTGTATTGAGTGGGTGCACCCTTTGCTTAGATGCATCACGTAGGGCTTGGATGGTTGCCTAAAATTGTAAATGTCTGGGTAACCATGGCTAATTTAAATTTATATTTTTAATGTGTGGAATGGGGATGTCATGATACTGAACACAATATTGCAAGGCTCCCCCCACCCCCGGGGTCTATAATTATGTGGATCCAAGTGGGATAATCGCATGTGCATAATTGATTCAGTGGCTACACAAATGAGATGGCAAATGATTGTAGAGCAATCAGTGTGTTGTGTGGAAGAAATGGGAGACGGGTGGGATTTTTAAAGTGAAATGTATGTTTTTCAATTCCTTTTGACACTAGTTAATTGAAATGGGTTTTTTTGGGGGGGAAAGAAAACACTGGCATTGAGAGCAGCACAGGCTTTTTGCAGGCGACTTGATTAAATTGAAAAAATGATTCTTGAGCCAACCACTCTCCTCCCAGCTGAAGATTTTTTTCTAAATGATTAGAGCTGTCATCAACCAAGCTGTTCTTGCTTGGTTGGGCACGGATTAACAAGCCTGTTGGTGCAACTGGTATTTTTTTTAAAAAGAAATCTTGGTTGGACCATTCCAGAAGTTGGCAAGCACTGATCTTTAATCGAGAAAGTTTGGTTCAACTGTCTGCAGCATTCCACGGCACTTGAATCGTGTGTATTTTTAGCATGCCTTTGTGCTGTGATGAAGGGAGGTTTAGTTCTGCTAACAGGTGACATTTGACTAAGCTGTAAATAATCCACATCTGAGGCTCACACATTTAGTTCCCACAGCATGACATCCCAATTCTGAGGCAATTAATTGGTGGTTATTGTGTTGTGATTTTTGTTTGTTTGTGTGAACGACATTAAGTGTTTTTCCTGTTTGTAGGATTTGAAGGACATCATGCGACAAGCTGGTGAAGTGACCTTCACTGATGCTCATAGAGTCCACAACAATGAAGGGTAAGAAAACACAGCTGTTCTCTTTGGAACTTCAGTTGCCACTTGAGTTGAGTGTGGAATCCCAGCTAGTTGCCCTATTTGAGGGTCTGTACGTACATTTTAACATGTCCAGCTCAAGTTGGAGGATTTGCTGTTTGTTAAAGCAGGAGTGGCCGGAATTTCAGGCTGGGAGAGCTTCAGAAGGAAACCTTGCAGTTTTGGTGGTGGGTTCTCCCATTAGTGCAGTAAAGTCTTGAGGTGACCTGCAATGCTTCAACACATTTACTCCACCAGCAACTCTGGTTCAAATTTGGTGCTGCCTGCAATGAGTTGTATGTTCTCCCTGTGTCTGCATGGATTTCCTTCAGGCACTGTTTGCTCCCACCCTTAAACATACATGAGTGGGGTATTTGGGCCTGTAGGGTCTGTTAACGTGCTGGATGTCTAAATTTAAATTAACTTGTATAAATAAGAAAAGACCTTGGGTGTTGTTGGACTTTAACCATCAGGTCGCCATGTTTGCGTTTCTAGTGGAATTCTAGCGTTAAGTGCCATTTGAACACAAAGACCAAGACTGGATGTCATATGCACTTGCTGGCTGAATACTGGTAAGCCTGCATGTCTAGATGACTAAAGGAACTCTGGATGCAGGTTCTGGAGGTGACTACAGAAAAATCGTCCTTTGGTGCTTTCACCTGGCTCATTGGATTTAGTGAAGGAGATTCCACCATGTATTTGAGCACAGGATGGGCAATCAAATTGTGGTTCTTTCTCCAAGAAAAGGAGGGGGAGACGGGGATGAATTCTGCAGTGTATCCTTTGTCTTCAGTTTCTTGTACCCGCCTCCTGAATAATAGCTCTAAAAGTAATTATGGTTTCATGATTACACATTTGCCACTGGCAAATTAAAAGACTATTTCAGAATTGAAATTGGCATAATTATATCTTGAATAAAATGTTTGGGAAAGAAAACACTGGCATTGAGAGCAGCACAGGCTTTTTGCAGGCGACTTGATTAAATTGAAAAAATGATTCTTGAGCCAACCACTCTCCTCCCAGCTGAAGATTTTTTTCTAAATGATTAGAGCTGTCATCAACCAAGCTGTTCTTGCTTGGTTGGGCACGGATTAACAAGCCTGTTGGTGCAACTGGTATTTTTTTTTAAAAAGAAATCTTGGTTGGACCATTACAGATATTACCTGGTAATTGTATACTACGTCCCGTTCCAATTTCAGAAATTTATCTTGTAATCCTGCATTTTTGCATCTGCAGAATACTGACTATTCTCATTTTTACCTTTACTATAGCATTGTGGAGTTCGCTTCTTATAGTGACTTGAAAAATGCAATTGATAAACTGGATGGAAAAGAGATCAGTGGGCGAAGGGTCCAACTGATTGAGGAACCACGGCGCCACAGGTAACTTGCCCAGTGTTTGAGGATGCACATTGGGAGATTGAGATGAGTGAAATTAGTGGGGTTGAAAGTCCTTTTTTCATTTTTTTGTAATTCTAAAGGGGATCTAATAAACTGAAGCACTTAGCAGTTGCGTGCAATTAACAGCCCATCTTCCTAGCTTTTAAAAGAACCAATTTGGGATAAATGAAGATGCTTGAAATTAACCCTTGGAAGGAAATTTTTCAGAAATCAACTAGAATACAAGGAAACTTGCTTCCTCGTATCTCTAGCCTCTAATATTACGGGGGGGGAAAGGGGTATTTTCCACCATCCTTGAAGATTTGGGGCTTTAAAATACTTCATGCCATGTAGAATATACCATACATCTGATACTGGGAAATGGGATAATCCAGGGTGAGAAAGCAGAAACAAGGGTGCATGTCTGAGAGGAAAAAAGGGACAGATGGGCTGTGCCCCACATCCCAACCCAGTTATTAGTTACGCTGGCCAGCTAAACCTGCGTACCTGATCTTTTATCCCTGTTGCCCAAAAGTGTGCACACTTGCACCCACCTTGGCAAGGAGGGAATGACATGGTGGCACCGTATTTGTGAAGCAGCCACAAAACTGGCAAAGAACTGCTTGATATACTAATGTCAGTAAAGGGACATCGAAGAGGCTGGGCGTAGTGGCATGCACCTGTAATCTGGGTGCTTGGAGGTCAGGAGTTCTGGGCTGCTGCAGGCTATGTTGGTTAGGCATCCACAAGAAATTCAGTATCCATATGGTGCTTCCGAGGAACCTGGAACTACTAGGTGTGATTAAAGGTGGGGGGGAGAGAGACCTCTAGTTTATGTACCCTTCTGCTTTCTCAAGAGCAAGTTAACAGCCAATGTGCGGAATAAAACTAGAATGAGTGGTTCATGTGGGGATTCTGATCTGTTGTTCCAGGTCTTGGACAAGATCCCGTTCCAGAAGTTCTTCAAGATCCCGCAGCTACAAGGGCTCCAGAAGTGCTTCCAGATCTGCAAGCCGCTCGCCAAGCCGCAGCCGGTCCCGCTCTCGTAGCAGGTCGCCTGCCCGTGATAGCAAGCGGCAGAGGAATGATTCCCGCTCCCCAAGTCGCTCACCAGAAGTCAAGCGCCGCAGGAAGCCAACCCAGTCCAGATCACGGTCAAACTCCCCCAGTAAATCGGCCCGTTCCTGGTCTGGCTCTCGGGAGCAATCCCCTGTCAACAGTGCAGAGTAAACACCGCATTGTGGAATCGTTTTTATAATTTGCTAAAAGATTTTCTATGAAATGTTGGCCTCGTTTTTTTTTCTGTCTGTTGCTGGGTTTGGGATTTAAGTACTTCAATTTTATTCATGCAAACGCTTTGAACCATTCAATGCAGACGTCTGGTTTAAAGTTGTGTGTTTCTTAGAATAATTTGAGAATCAATCATCATTTGAGTAGTATTGTTGAAATATTGCTGGTACCTTTCTGGTGGGCCCACTCGACTAGTCTAAGGACTTCTGTCAGTCATTTAACAATGTTCTGACATTGGTGGTTGAGCAGTGGAGAAGTTGATGTCTCGGCGGTTTATGGTGTTTCTCAGCACTTGCATGAACATGGAGTTTTGAATTTAAAAAAGATAAAGGATGTGATGGATTTGAATTTGAGCACCCCTGTAATAGAACATAAAATTGAGGTTTGTAGTTTAATGCCCCAACTTAATTGGCCAGTCTTGACTATTTGGCTTGAAGGAAATGGGCTGGTTTAAAGAGTGCTTCCATTTATTGAGACCACTGAAGACCAAAAAAAAGCATTTTGACTCCCAAACTGCATCTTGACAGGGATGAAGATGCTGTTTTGCCAGCTGAGATGTTTTGCTATGTACAAAATGGCTGAAACTGCCCTTTTAAGGGGCCAGTGGAGGTTAAACTATTCAAATGTTTATTAGGAAACCTTTCAAGGTGGGTCATTATTTTTTTGCTTTGAATTGCTACTGGTTCCAAAACTTTTCAAACTATTCTCACTAGTTTTTTTTTAAAGCATTGATGTAGTGCTGTTGGGTTTCAGTAGCACACATTTACATCCTGCCTTTAGAGAACCCTACCCTGCTTGCACTTGGAATTCACTGTTAATTTGAAGCTTCTGGTAGCAAAGGAGATGAGTTTCTCACCTGCTCTGAGGATCACCAGGACCTTGTCAGGTGGGGAGGGCAGAGAAAATGTATATATAGTTTTTGGTTCACATGTTAATAGTTCATTCTTTATTTGGTTCCTTTCACATTGTTTTAAAATATATATAAAGTAATATTTAACGACCCATCCTCTGTCGTTGGAGAAAAAACCTGGAATGTTGCTCTGCATTGGAACTGAATTTAAAGGAACAACCTGCACCAATTTAAATGTTTGTACCTAACAATTTTATACAAAAACTATAAATCTCAATGTTCCATGTACCTTTACTGTAATCTAGTTTATAGTCTATTGTGTACTACATCCAGGCTGTGTATTGCTATCATTCCTTGCAGCAAGAAATGGTACTGCATTAAAAATTAGCTACCAGTGATCTCTGGAGCTTGTTTATTTACTGGGCAGTTCTCACACTGGAGTGAAGTTTAAAACTTCTAATATTACCTTCTTTTGATGCAAGTGTTGGAATATTTATATTTAATTTAGACATGCAGCACAGTAACAAGGCTCAATTAACTACCATCCCTGTACGTTTGCAGGGTGAGGGGAAACCAGAGCATCTGGGGAAAGCCCATGCAGACACAGACAACATGCAAGCTCCTTGCAGACCGCATTGGAATTTGTACCTGGGTTGCTGGCACGGGTCGATGGCAACCTAGGCAAGTTTTGCCCCCAAAGTTGTCATTTGGTGGCCATTTATTGAGTGAGGGGTCTCTCTTTAGGTTGGGTTCCAAATACATCAAACCATTTGTTTTCCTCTTGTAATTGATGCAGGAAGCTAAATTCTTTAGAACTAGCCACTAGTTTTGAGCTGGCCCTTCAAAAGATAGCAAGTATTACAATGTTTTGAGTAAAATCCCATTGGTGACCAGACCTATACTGGGGCTGAAATACAATAAATGCAAGATGTAGATTGGTGCAATATAACTTTGCACCACCTAGATCTCACAGCAAAAACGAAAATGAATTTAAATCTGATATTTTGGATCAATGCTTTAGGTATGGTGAGGAGATGAAAACTTTTCTACGTTCAACTTGGGCATGTTCCAAGGTAAACCCTTTTGGATAGATCTGGGGAAACTTTTTAGAGCAAATTAAAGGAAACTATTTTCCACAGAACCCAGAATTATTTTTAGTGGAAATAATGCAGCCCTAAGACCTAAAATGAGGTCGTCCAAATGTCAAACAGTATTTAACATTGCAGTGGCCAGGGAATGTATAGCGTTTGCTTGGAAGTCTGATTCACATCTCTGAATGGCCTGCTGGAATGTGGAAATGCATAGCTGTGTACTCCTTGAAAATTACCTATAAACCGAAGAAATAAATGCTAGGCATTTATTTAACTTTATGTAACTTTAATTGAGTGTCAAGTCACTCCCTCCTTGAGGTCTTGAATAAATTTTGAAAGTGAAATTTGTGGGGTAGATGATGGACTTGACAATCCCTGCTTCCTATTTTTTCATTGGGCCCTATTTCCTTTCTCTTAATGGGGTGAAGATGGGGATTATAGCTATGTATCAAAGATTATTTTATCCACATCTAAAACAAAGATGAAGAATTTAATTCTAATTTTTTTTGAGGAGTTAAATACAATTGAGGTTTAAAAAAACAGACTAAATTTTACATTTATATTTTTACATAAACTTCAAGCATTTTCATCTGTCTTTATTTAAATCAAGTTCCCATTTCATTTTTGATTTATGGACAAATTAGGCATTTTGTTATAACTTGTACATCTCAGAGATAAATTCATTTGATTCTTCCTTGGTAAACAATAATTCTAAAACCGATTGCCGAGGTAATTTTAAACTGGCCTAATTTCTCCAACAAAAAGTGTTATCAGGAACTTGAAACTTCATTCTAAGATTTAAAAACTTCCCAGCTTCAAAATAATCAACTTTTTAAATCCCCATTTGATTCCATATTTTCAAAAAAACAATTAGTAATGGGTGACAGTTTATTCTGATGGGCATTTTGGCTGAAATCTTACCCCTTCCCACCTATCTGATTAAAATATCAATTTATTCCATTTTTCAATTAAATGTTTCAAAATTGGTGGATCTTTTCCAATTAACAATTTGGAATTCCACTTGTAAATAAACTTCTCAATTTTATTTAAACTATATTGGCCCAAATAGATTTATTCAAATCCAACATTGCATTCATAAATTTCAATCGTGCAGTTTTAAATTAATTCTGAAAATGAAGTTGTAAACCACCTAATTCAAATCTCCAAGTTAATTTCTCCAAAAATACCCTATTCATTTTCCCTTCCATTTAAAAAAAAAAAAAAAAATTTCAGGTCTTCAGAAAAGATTTGGGGGTACCGAACAAGGGACGGATTGAGAAAGATTGAATTCTCGGAAAATAGTCATTTTGATACAGTTCACTCATCCTATATCGATATAACTAATGTCATACGATTTCATACTGTAAATAAAATATATAAAAATATATTTTTACTCTTTTATGTTCTTGTTGATTCCATGTTTGACATACAAGATATTCAACAAAAAAAGTACGTGAATTTATGCTGATAGCAATCGGTCTTTCGATTTTTTTTTTTTTTTCTTTTCTCCCCACTCCCATGGTAAGTTTGTGGTATTTGTGTTCCACATGTTTGTCACTGTGGAGCAGTTGAAGTTGCTGTACTTAGAATTCTGAGGGCCTAGTGATATTTTTCCCCGTTTTGTCTTCAACTTTGAACCCATGGTAGATGGGGAGATCACTCAAACCCTGATTTTTGTTGAACTGACATCTATCTGGCCCTTGAACAATGAAAGTGACCTGTCAGCAACAATACCAAAGTCCTCTAACCACTCGTCTATGGTCTCACTATCTTTTGCCATCGTGTTTAAACCTTGTGCTATCCTTTTTATGATGTCAAAGCTCCATTCTTGCTTTACCTATTGCTGCTCCCTCTGAACAACCTTTCTCCAGCAGAGGTTTAATCTGCCCTGATGCCCCAACCTTCATGAATTAGCCGTGTGCTTCTCGAATTTCTGATTTGACTAGATTGCTCATTAGGTGCAAACTTTTTTTTTGCATTGCCCCCTCACCCACGGCACTGAATTTGCAGCATTCTGTTTGCCAAGGACCAAAATTGACATCAAACCTGCAGGTAAAGGTCATGGTGTGTGATTCTGACTTTGTACGAGTAGAATGGCAATTCCTTGAGCCTCTTACTGGCCCTCAGGCGCACCACCTTAAGGATGCACATTGAGCTCTAATCGCTATACACCCATAACCCTGGCCTGGCACAATTCCAGCTATCTACAGATTTGAATCACAGACTGAAATGGGGAAGTCTGGAGGAGGGAGATAGATCAGCTCGCTAAGGGGTTGTCACAGCAACAACCTTGCACTTGATGTTGGCCAAACCAAAGAGCTGATTGTGGACTTCAGGAGGAAGTCTTGAGAACGCTATCCAGTCCTTGAGGACTCAGTGGTGGAAAGGGTCAGCAAATTCCCAGTGTCGACATCACTGAGGATCTGTCCTGGAGCCTCCATGTCGATTCAATCATGAAGAAGGCTCTCCAATGGCTATACTTCGTTAGGTGTTTTGAGGAGATTCGGTATGTCACCGGCCTGACGTGATATTCCCTCGATGGAGACGAGTGTACAAATTGCAGGAGTCCTGGCAGAAATATTTAAAACATCCTTATCCACTGGAGAAGTGCCAGAGGATTGGAGGGTAGCTCATTTTGTTCAGCTGTTTAAGAAAGGCTGCAAAAGTAAACCAGGAAATTACAGGCCGGTGAGCATGACATCAACAGTTGGTAAATTATTGGAGCATATTCTGAGAGCTTGGGAATACAAGTATGTGGATGGCCAAGGGCTGATTAAGGACAGACAGCACAGCCTTGTGCGTGGTACTTCGTGTTTAACGAATCTTAGTTTCTCGAGGAGTTACCAAGAACGTAGATGAAGGAAAGGCTGTAGATGTTGTCTATGTGGCCAATAGGAGGCTGGTTCAGACACTAGGTATCCATGGAGAGATTAAACTGGATTCAAAATTGGCTGAATGGGAGAAGACAGAGAGTGGTAGTTTATGGGGTCCTTTTCTTAATTATTTTCATAATTTCTAAGATTATATTTAGATTCCATTTTGTTTGGATATTTTCTTGTTTCCAGTCGTGAAACCAATAACTTCACAAGGGAGGGGTTAGATTATTAGCATAATTTTACATGCTGTGTCTTTCTCAATGTAACCATATGTAATTGTATATCTACCTTGTTGGATATTTTTACTTACAAAACTCAGTAAAAATATCAGAAAAGTAAAAAAGAGATTTGCATTTAGAAAAAAGCAAATATGAGCATTGGGCTCTTTGATCTTGCTTCGCTTTTGGCTACGATCGTTACTGATTTTCCCCCCTCCCCCCACCACCCACCTCAATATTACATTTCTGCTCTCTCACACTGACACCGGAATGTCCTTTGTGTCTAGAAATCTCCCTCCATGCAACGGTCAGCGCAACACCGTTACAGCGCCAGCGACTGGTGTTTGAATCTGGTGCTGTCTGTAAGGCGTGTGTACGTCTTCCCCGTGCCTGCATGGGTTTCCTCCGGGGGAGGAGGGAACCCACACAGACACAGGGAGAACATACAAACTCCTTACAGACAGTGCCGGATTTGAGCCCGGGTCACTGAATCTGTAACAGCGTTGCACTGACCACTGCCCTGCATCTGCACTAACTAAATAAATCTGAAATCTAAATATGCCCAGGATTCAGTGTTCACAGTTTGTTTATTTAACCAAGGAACCAAAACGACAATAAAGAGAACCTACTGCATGGAAAAATTCATCTCAGTTCTTTTACAGTGGGAACTCCTGTTCACAAAAAAAACTACTGTCACTTTTGGCACCTCACCATCTTGAGGGCCCTATCACACAATGAGTCAAAATGCTTGCTAAGCTTTGAGTAATTAAATATGTTCCAGCTGCCACCTCCAACTTCAATGCTGCCCACTATTGCACCTGGAAATTCCGCTGGTCCAAACGACGACAACGTGGACCTTGTGGTTGAAGGATGCAGCGATACAGAGGCCTTGCTTGTCAGTATTCCAATCCAGGCTCCTAATGGGTTGCGAGGAAAGGGAGATGCTGTTCAGGAGGGTGGGACTTGTTGAATCCTTGTCCTCTTGTTCGGACATTTCAAGTGGTGTCAAAGACAAGGGGGGGAAGAGGTGCACAGTTCAGCTCCATAGAACGTGCAGTGCGCTCGGTGAAGCCACATCACGAATCTCACAGTGTAGGGCTGGGGCAGCAGAATTCCAAACCCCTCCTGTGCTTGGAAGTCTCCTGGTGTAGCTGACTGCAAGCACAGGGAAGCGAACAGGACTTGTTTTGACAGAAGTGCCCTGCATTGACTGATAACTTATCCTGCAGAGGTGTCCATGGTACAGCAGGACATTTCTCATTTTCCTGCTGACTCCTGAGACCATTCATTTTCTCCAGTCCACATACCTTCCTGCCTTCGGTTGTCATACCCCACGACTTGGAGAACTGGCCATGACTGGGATGGAATTAACATCCCCTCCCAGATTTAATTATTTTTATTTAAAATTTTTAATTTAGACATTAGGCATGGGGTTCTACTGCCCAATTAACCTACAACCCCCATGGGTTTTCAAGGGTGGGAGGTAAATGGAGCACCCAAGGGAAACCCACACAAACAAGGGGAGAACATACAAACTCCTTCCAGACAGAATGGGATTCAAACCCTGGTCGCTGGCGCTGTAACAGCCTTGCACCAACTGTGCTACCAGATAGACCAGACCTGATCGAGGAAATGTAGTCACAGACCCATAAAATGTTACAGCACTGGAAAACAGGCCATTCGGCCCTTGGGTCTGTGCCAACCTACAACCGGTATTCAAGTAATGTAGACCCTCTGCACATCACTCACCCCTCCCACCCCTCCCTCCATGTCCCCTGACCTGAACTGTTAGCTGACTTACTGTTTCCACAGGTGCAGACTACCAGCTCCTCCTGTTTCGGTTCTGGGGCAGATGCCCCGCTGCCCAGGCTGTGAATTTGTATGGATGAACAAAAACAAAGCATGTGGGTTATTTGTCTCTGGTAAGACTGCAATAATGTGTGAAATCTCTCTAATGGGAGTTGGCGTCCTACAACTCCCAACACAGATTTATGTGGTTTGAGAAAATGTCTTCCCCATTACCTCAAGGGCAGTTAGTAATGAGCAATAGCTGTTCATCTTGCCAGTAACCCCAAGATTTGGCTATGAATACAAGAAAACAAGAGCTCCCAGTGCTTAGATGGAACTTAGAACATAGCACAGCACAGTAGAGGCCCTTCAGAGCACAATGTTGTGCTGACCCACTGAAAAAAAACCAAAACCCTCCCAACTAATAACCTATTTTTCTTTCAATCATGTGTCCCTAATGTTCCAGCCTCCACCACTATCCTCGGCAATGCATTCCAGGTACCCACAATTCTCTGTGTAAAAAAACATACCCCTGATGTCTCCCCTAAATTTTCCTCCTTTCACTTTGTACAGATGTCCTCTGGTGTTTGCTATCACGTGACCTTCCAGACAGAAAGTTCTGTTTTCCAGACAGAGCTGCTATAGCCTGTTGTTACATTTGTTGTCTTTTGCAGATGACACTTCATCACGAGTCTCTTGCAAAAGCTCCTGCAAAAATTCTGTTTTAAAGAGTTTGGGTGTGACCTGCTCTAACAAACCTTTCCCAATTTTTCTCCCAAACACCTCTATATACTCTGTCACAATAGCCATATAGCTAGATAGAGAGGTAGGTTGGTTGAAAGATAAAAAGATAGACAGACAAACAGATAGTTAATCTACTCCATCCTCTCCTGGGAAGTTTGGCTCCAGTTTTGCTCATCTTCCTACAAGTAGAGGTATGATTGGGTGCAGTCCAGTGGTGAATAGTAACGGAAGAATGATAGTTCCTGAGGATTCGTAAATCCATGGGGTTGAATTTAAACAGAGAAGGAGAGAGGAAAGAGAAACAGGAATTGCAAGGAAAAGGTTTCTTTAGCCCCACCTACCAATCTCTCAACTGGGAACCGAACTAACCTGCGACACGAGTCAGTGTGTGTTCCCCATCTTCATGATCCTGCGGCTCCAGTGTTGTTCTGGTGAACCTCACGGGTTGGATGTCCCGTCCTTCCTGCGCAGCCTCAACAAGACTGTGGACACTTCCCCGACCTGCCATATTGCAGCCACTCACCTTCTCGCTCCGACTTGCAAAGCTCTTGTTCGCGTTGACCGTCTGCATGTTGAAGACATGGACCCTTCCCTCCAGGATGGTGGCCACCATTTTATTCAAACTTGTCTCCTTCCCGTCAAACTCCACACAGCACACCTGCAAGGGAGGAAAGCCCACAGATTTCTTTGAGTTTCAAGGTTATACCTTAGTGGCATTTACATGGCATTTTATGCACATTCCTCCCTCCCTCTCCTTGCAAGATATAATTTCTCTGTAATGATAAACTTCCAGAAGATGCAACATTTCTCAGCTGCAGTGATCAAAATTGTGGGAATGGAGCCACTGGGACTGGGTGGCAAAAACTCTACCAGTCATCTACCGGTGCACTGTGGGAACTAATCTGACTGGCTGCATCACGGTCTGGTTTAGTTATTTGAGTTTCCAGGAATGCAGAAGGTAGCAAACATAGCCAGGTCCATCCCAGGTTCTGACCCCCCATCCATTGCAGACAGCTGTACGAGGCGCTGCCTCAAGAAGGACCTTCACAACCTCTTCTCTCTGCTACTTTTGGGCAGAAGGTACAGGCATCTGAAAACCAGAACCTCTGGGTTCATGAAGATTCTCTTTCCAACAGCCGTCAGGCTCTTGAACCTCCCTCTGGTCCTTTAATCAGGGACTGTTCCCCACCAAAGGTCTGTCCACATTATTTGAACTGGGATTACTGTGAATGTTTATTACTTATGTATTCCAATGAAATGTCTCTTTTCATTTTATCCAATTACTGTAGTTTAAATTAAATTTGAAAATTTAGACTTGCAGTACAGTAACAGGCCCTTCTGGGCCACAAGCTCGTGCGGCTCAAATCCACCAATTAACCTCCAACCCCCAGTGGGAGAAACCAGAGCCCTCGGGGAAAATCCACGCAGACACAGGGAGAACATGCAAACTCCTTATAGACAGCGCCAGATTCGAGCACTAACTGTGCCACCCCAAATTTATCATCAAAGTCGTTGTTTCCAAGTACCTGTTCGGATGCAGCAAGTAGGAATTTCAGTGCATGTGTACATTGTACAATGTGTATGACAACAAACTCATCACCATCAAACTATTCAATCTCAGGAAGTTACTGGCCATATCTACCCGCCTACCAGGCGTCTCTGCAAGGAGTGATTTACATTTAGGATTCTCAGAGTTCTGTAAAGCCGTAAAAATATTTACGCAAGTGTGGTCCCTGTTGAAATATCAAAAGCGTGGTAGCATTGGGGAACAGACACTATTCACTGCAGTGAATTGATGTCAACTAGGCAGGCGCTAAAACTGCCTTCAGTTAGGACATTCACCATCAGGCCAGATCAGGGACTGAACTCTCAGTCTCCTGTCACAGAGTGAAATGACAACAGCTATGGTCGTATTATATCAACCCACGGGATCGGTTCCAACTCACCCCGCTCTTGACATCCGTCTCCCATCCAATCTCCATGTTCCGCAAGTCAAAGAGTTTTATGTCCCCGTTGTCGTATCCAGCGCAAACACAGCGATCCCACTGAGTGCACGCATGACCTGAAAACCAGCCTAACAATGATCTTTATTGTGTGCGCGCGTGTCAGTGTGCATGTGTCTGTGAATATATGTATGTATGTGTGAGTGTGCGTGTGTGTCTGTGTATGTGTTTGAGAGAGAAAGAGAAAGAAAAAATTCATATGCATGAGAGTGTACAGGATATGAAGGGAAATTAACTGTGTGTGTACGCGCGTGTGTGGTGTCTGGGTATGTGTGTCTGCGTGTTTGTGTGAGCATGTGTGTGTGTGAGTGAGTGAAAAAAAATTCGTGCATGAGAGTGTATAGGATATGAGGGAATTTGACTGCATATGTGGGAAGGGCACGTGTGTTAACATATGGAAAGGGTAGGGGTGTGTACATGAGTGTTTGCATAAATGTGTTAAGAATTTATGTGTGTGTAAATGTGTGGAAAGGGTGTGTGTGTGTGTGTGTGTGTGTAAATATGTGGAAAGAGAGTGAATGTGTGGACATGAGTATGTGGGTAAACATGAGGGAAGAGTGTGTGTAAACATGTGGGGTGTGTGTAAACATGTGGGAAGGGTGTGATGTGTATGTGTGATGTATGTCTGTGTGAACATGTGGGAAGGGTGTGGTGTATGTGTGATGTATGTGTGTGTGTAAACATATCGGAAGGGTGTGATGTATGTGCGTGTGTAAACATGTGGCATTTGACGTACAACATCTCACCAAAAGCCACCGTCCAACAGTCTCTCCTGTTGAATCCCTCCGCTGGCGTCATGTTGGCCACGGGAAGGTCCTTCTGCCGCGAGTCCCAGACCTTGACCGTCCCTGTAAGGAGAAGTGCCCTGGATTGGGGTTGCCAGAGTCGTGTCGCCGGCAGGCCCGTCGGGTGCGGCCACTGCTTCGTTCAATTCCCCAACGGCGTTGTCGACAGTCTGGCCTGAGCTGATGGGGTGGTGCTGGTCCCTCTGTTCATTCGACCTCTTCCCACCGACCTTTCTCCATTCCCACCGAAGGCATTCTATCATGGACTCATAAGCCCATCATCTCCATGCTGACCACCCAGGACCCATCTCTATTCTTCCCATTTGCCAGGACTTGGTCCATTGTCTTTGAAGCCTTGACAACACTCAAGTGCTCATCTTGCTATCACCCACTAGACCAGCATAAACTACAATCCAACAATTCTCCAGATGAAAATTCCTCTTACCTTTATCTGATACCTTCTACACCTCTGCAATGGGGATTGTTTTCTGAATTCTGCTCTGTCTAAGCCCCTCATAATGTTGTGGAGCTCCTTCATTTCCCCTCTTGGTCTCCTCTGCACCAACAAAAACAACCCCAGTCTAAGCAATCTCTCCCAAAAGTAAAAAACTCCCTTGCTGGTGAACCTCTCCTGCACCTTCTCCAAAGCAGTCACATTCCTTTGCATCGACCGGTGACCAGCACTGTACCCAGTGCTCTGGTGAGATGCCCCTCCAGTCTCGTCTTCACTCAGTGTAGAGCGCGTCAAAAGAACCAAAGACTTGTTGATCCAAACCAAGGCTTTTATTAACTAAAAGACTGGAGCGTATCACATGTAGATCGACCAGTTCAGAATGACCAGGTCTGGTTAGAAGCAATCCTTTAAGACCTGCCAGTATGTGGCTATACTGCCAGCGAGAGGTGGGGAGACCTTTGGACCAAGGGCAAGCGTAACTGCTTTCCAGACGGTGGCATTCACTCTTTCGACTTGCCCATTACCATGTGGGTTATAGCTGGCGGTCCTGCTTGAAGCAATACCATGCTCAAGAAGGTACTGCTGCAGCTCTACGCTTATAAACGAGGATCCCCTGTCACTGTGGATGTAACTGGGGTACCCGAAGATGGCGAAGATGCTGTGCAGGGCCTCTATGACTGAGGAGGCAGTCATATCTGAGCAGGGCACAGCAAATGGGAAGTGGGAGTACTCATCGATGGCCATAATGATGTAGGTATTACGGTTGGTCGGTAGGGGCCCCTTGAAATCCATGCTGAGACGCTCAAAGGGATGGGTGGCTTTGATGACATGGGTGTTCTCCAGATGGAAGTGGGGCTTGCACTCAGTGCACTCCGGGCAGGCTCGGGTCATGGAGTGAATCTTCTTGACCGTGTAGGGCAGGTTGCGAGCTTTGAAAATTGCGCGAATCTAGTGACCCCTGGATGACAGAGCTCCTCGTGGAGTCTCTGCAGCCTGTCCAGTTGTATGTTGGTGCAAGTACCCCTGGAGAGCGCATCTGGCGGGTCATTGAGTTTACCAGGCTGATACAGTATGTCATAATTAAAGGTGGAGAATATTGGTTTTTGGTTCTTTCGACGCGCTCTACAATTTTATTAACTAAAAGACTGGAGCATATCACATGTAGGTCGACCAGTCCAGAATGACCTGGTCTAAGACCTGCCAGTAGGTGTGGCTATGCTCTCAGCCAATCACAATCATCCTACACTACAATCTGTACATATACACATTGGAGATAGAATCTGTACTATCACACTCAACGAGCAGGGTGCGTCACTTGAGTCCCAACCCACAACTTGGAGGCTTAATCTCAGTCCAAAGAATAGGCCGCTCCCTCCCTTGACCAGTGTACCAACGTACACTGGATCCCTTGCTTATCTATGCCCAGTGGGCACGAGGCTCGTCATATCGCCCCAGTTTATTCAAAGATCTAGGAATTAGTCGGTTCTTTCCGCTGCAGTAGTGTAAATCTCCCAGAGGCCACCCCTTTCAATTTCCTGCTCCCATTCCCTTGCCGACATGTCTATCTGTGGTCTCACGCACCGCCAGACCGAGACCACCCAGAAATCGGTGGAACAATGCCTCGTCTCCCATCTGGGCACCTCCATCTGGATGGCATTAACATCGGACTTCTCCAGTTTCTGATAAACCAACCCCCCCCATCTTCATCCCTCCTCTCCTTTCCTCTAGGTAAAAACTCAGCACTGGAGAAACTCAGCTGGTCGAACAGTGTCCTTTATACAGCAAAGAAACTAACGTTTTGGGCTTGTGTCTTGGCCTTTGCTGTATAAAGGACACTGTTCGACCTGCTGAGTTTCTCCAGCATTATATTTTTACTTCAACCACGGTGACTACAGAGTTTCATGTTTTACTTTCTACCTTTCCTCTAATTCTCCCTCTCTCTCTGTCACCAATTCTCACCTCACCTCTTATCACATCCAATTTACTCCCTTTGGTCTGAACTCCTTCCCCTCCCATTCCTTCCCCCCTCCCCTCCCCCCAGTCTTTATCGAGACGCCTGTCTGCTTTTTGCTCACACCTTGAGGAAGGGCTCAGGCCCAAAACGTTGGTGATTTATCTTCATCTCCTCGGGACTATGATTTATTTTATTAGTCAGCCCTGTACAGTTGTGTAACTTTATTCACATCAAGCATTTAGAGCAGGAAACCAAAAGACGTAGGAGCAGAATTAGGCCATTCAGCCCATCGAGCCTGTCCTGCTATCCAAATCATGGCTGATGGATTGTTCCTCCCTTACCCATTCCCCTGCCATCTCTCTACATTTCCCTGAAGGTTTGAGGGATGTCCTGCCCGAGTATCTTTGCTGCCGCCAGTATTAACTCAAGCACTCTCCGTCCCTGCTTCCCGTGACAATTTCCGGGGCACTCAGACCAATTCCGTGTCCACCCACACCATCGATGCAGTTGACGATATCTTGATGGGCTTTGGCTGTATGGAGGGGAGCCTCGGGTGCTTCCAGGTTCCTGTCGGGCGGCAGAAGAGTCTCACATGGAGGTCACCCTGGTAACCTGAGCAAGGAGAGGAGATTGGAAAGGTGGGGACTGTTCCCCTGAAGCAAAGGTGACCTTATCAAGGGTCATAAAAATCATAGAAGTGGTCCCAGTCCTTTTCCCAGGGTAGGGAATTCTAAAACTAGAGGGCGTATGATTCAGGTGAGAGGTAAAAGAGATCGGAGGGTCATTTTGGGGTTACCGTGACACTTGCAGCACTAGTGATCCAAGTTCAAATCCGACGCTTTCTGTAAGGTGCTTGTACGTTCTCCCCGTGGCTGCATGGTTTTCCCCGGGGACTCCAGCTTCCTTCCACCGTTCAAAAACACACAGGGTTAATTCAAGTGTAATAGGGCACCATGGGTTTAAATGGCTTCCACCGTGCTGTAAATAATAACAATAAATATAAAATACTGTAAGTATGTGCGTAATCATAAGATAAAGGAACAGGAGTTGTCCGTTCGGCCCATCATAGTCTGCTCTGCAAATCTTCCCTGACCTAAACTGTTCTCACATCCAGTTCCAAGTTCCAGCCTTTTCCCCATGTCCCTTGATCCCCTGACTAATTGGATACCGATGAATCTCCCCCATTAAACTCCCCCATTAAACTCCCCCAGAAATCGGGCCTCCACAGCTGGATGTGGCAACGAATTCCACAAATCCATGACCCTCTGGATAAAGAAATCTCTGTTTTAAATGAGTAATTTCTAATTCTAAGACCGTGCCTTCTTGTCATGGATTCACCCACCAAGGTAAACATCTTATTTACATCTACTCTGTCCAATCCTTTCGGCATTTGAATTGTTTCTATGAGATCCCCTCTTGTTCTTCTAAACTCCAATGAATACAGTCCAAGAGCCAATAAACGTTCTCCATATATTAGCCTTTGCATTCCAGGAATCATCCTGGTAAATCTCCTCTGCGCCCTCTCTAACATCATCACATCCTTTCAAAGATCCATTCTAAAATTGCACACAGTTCTCCAAATGAGGTCTTGCCAGTGCCCCATAGAGCTTCATCAACACCTCTACTCTTATACACTATTCTTCTTGAAACGAATGCCAACATATTTCCTGGACTGCAGTATCTAGAATACGGAGAAAGATTGAGTAGACTGGGTCTTTATTCATTGGAGCGTAGAAGGTTGAGGGGGGAATTTGATAGAGGTATTTAAGATTATGAGGGGGGGATAAACAGAGTAGATGTGAATAGGGTCTTCCCCTCGAGGGTAGGTGAGATTGGAACGAGGGGGCATGTTAAGGGTTAGGGGGCCAAGGTTTGGAAGTAACATGAGAGGAGGCTTCTCCACTCAGAGTGGTGGCTGAGTGGAATTACCTTCCGGAAGAGGGGGGTTGCAGCAGGTTGGAAGAAGGTTGGATAAGTGCATGGATGTGAGGGGATTGGAGGGTTATGGGCAGGGAGTGGGTAGGTGGGACTAGTGGAGTTGACATAAATTGGTGCGGACTAGAGGGGCCGAGATGGCCTGTTTCCGTACTGTAATTATTATATATATGGTTACAACATTCATTGTTTATTTACTGCTAATCCAACCTGGTGGTTAACTTTTAGGGTATCCTGCCCTAGGACCCCAAAGTCCCTCTTCACCTCGGAATAGTGAATTTTCTGCCCGTGTCTATTTCTTCTACCAAAGTGCATGACCGTACACTTCCCAACGTTGCATTTCATCTCCCTCCTCCCTGCTCATTCTCCTCATCCACCCAAGTGTCTGCAGCCTTTCCGTGACCTCAGCGCCACCCATCCCACTAGCTACTTTGGTATCATCTGCAAATTTAACCAAAGCCTATTTATTCCATAATCCAAATCATTTATATACAACGTAAAAAAAGCGTCCCCAACACCGACCCCTATGGAACATGACTGGTAACCAACCTGAACAGGATCCCTTTATTCCCACTTTCTATTTACTGCCAACCCACCTGCGCTCTACCCTAGCTGGTATCCTTCCTGTAATTCTATTGGCTCCCATCTTGTTTAGCAGCCTCATGTGTGGCACCTTGACGAAGACCCTTTGTAAGTCCAAGTACACAACATCCCCTGCATCTCCCCTGTCCATCCTACTTGGGATCCCTTCAAAATGTATAGGTTTGTCAGGTATGATTTATTTTAAGGAACCCATGCTGACTTGGGCCTATCTTTTCAAGTACCTCCAGGTATTCCTTAACCTCATCCTTGGCAATTGAACGTACTCTGCACTAACTGTAGAATCTGGCAACAAATCAATGCTCCTCCAGGCATTTGGTCACGTCTAGTCCTGCAGAGAAAGCTGGAAATGCACATCAGGTCAGGCTGCGTGTTTGGGCCCAGAGGACCCCAAAACCCAGCAGCAATAGAAATTCACCAATGGTTACTTAAACAAAAGTTGCTTTTAACTATCTTTAAACACGAAAACAGGATCAAACTTTAACTTATTACTATTAACCTAACTTACCCCCTTCTAATTCTAAGCACACATGAGTGTAATGTGTGTGTAAGTTCAGAAAAGTTCTTTGATTGACAGTCCAATCTCACTTCCCGCTCCTCCAAGTTCACCGGTATCAGGCAATTCTTATACTGGGGAAGGGAGGTCGTTGGGTGTATTTAAGGCAGAGATTAACAGGTATTTGATTAGTCAGAGCATAAAGGGTTCGGAAGAAAGCCGGGGAGTGGGGCTGAGTGGGAGGATGGATCAGCTCATGATTAGAATGGCGTAGTGGCTTGATGGGTCGATGGGCCTCCTTCTGCTCCTATGCCTAGTGATCTTGTGACTGGTGAAGTTTCGTGCTCTATCAGCTGGCACATTATCAGACGTGAAGGTTGCCACCAAAGTCGCCTGTGGCCAGGTATCTCTGCTACAGGCTGGTGGCTCCGAAGGTTCCACATCGAAAGACTCTCGGGTTTTTGATCTATGAGACAAAGAAGGCTTCTTGAGCTGAGACTTGAAGTTATCTATCGTAATCCCCATTTTTTTTAAAGTAAGCTAAACTTTTGAAAAAGTTAGTTGTTCTCTGTATTTCTCTCTCAATTAACCAACATGTTCACCTGTTTATTATTTGTGGGATGTTGCAAAAAAAAAGCTCTCTGCCACGTTTCCTAAATGTTTTCTTTGGATGCAGAATACTGTGAGATGCCCTAGTTTGGCTACTGGGAACACTAGAGATCCAGCGGTCATTGGGGGAATTGCAGGTGGAGAGGGTGAGCAAATTTAAGTTCTTGGGAGTCACCATCTCGGAGGATCTTTCCTGGACCCAACACGCCAATGGCATCATGAAGAAATCACGTCAGCATCTCTACTTCCTCAGGAATTTGCGGTGGTTCGGTACGACACCAGAAACCCTGGCAAATTTCTACAGATGTGTGGTGGAAAGTGGGCTGGCCGGCTGCATCACAGTCAGGTAATGGGAAACCAAATGCCCATGACCGTAAAACCCTGCAAAAGCCCAGAACATCACAGGCAAAACCCTCCCCACCATCCAGAACATCTAAAGGGAATGCTGCTGTCAAGGATCCACCCCACCCAGCACACGCTCTGTTCTCGCTGCTATCATTGGGAAAGAAGTCAAGATGCCATAAGATTCTCTCCACCAGTTACTACCCCAACACCATCAAAATCCTCAACAATAAACTCAACTGAAATGCTGGAGGAACTCAGTCTTTTCAGCATCTATCGGAGACAAAGATATATTACCGATGTTTTGGGCCTGAGGCCTTCTTCAGGTGATAAGCAGAATAAGCTAGAAACAGGAAATCTCAGAAAGAATGGGGGTAATCTAGACCACCCGTTTCTACCTCCTATCCAATATCCACAAACTCTATTGTCCCAGCTGACCCATCCTGTCCATGTGCTCTTGCCGCACTGAAATGCTCTCCACTTAACCTCGGTTCTGTTGTGCCCCTCGGTCCATTCTCTCCCCACCTACATCCGGAACAGTTACACGCCCTTCATCACCTCATCAATGTCCAGTTCCCTGAACTCGATCGCCTCACATTTACTGTGGACATCCAATCCCATACCAAAGGCCTCAAAGCCTTTTGTTTCTTTCTGTTCAATAGAACCCTACCAGTCCCCCTCCACCCTCTGGATGGCAGAACTTGTCCTTACGCTGAAAAATTTCTCCTTTGACTTGCTGCACTTTCTCCAGGTTAGAGGGGTAGCCACAGGTACCCACGTGGGCCCCAGCTCTGTCTGCCTTTTTGTTGGCTACATGGAGCAATCTGTACTGCAAGCCAACACAGGCAAGGCCCCTCAACTCTTCCTCTGCCACATCGATGATCACTTTGGTACTGCCTCATGCATCCACGAGCTCGTTGACTTCATTCATTTTGCTGCCAACTTCCACCCTGACCTCAAATCCATCTCTAGCAACACTCTCCTCGACCTCTCTACCTCCATCTCAGGAAACAAACTCTCAACAGACACCTTCTACAAACCCACCAACTCCTACAGATACCTCGACTATACCTCTTCCCACCCTGTCCACTGGAAGGATTTCATTTTCAAAATTCCTCCATCTCCGTCATATCTGCACCCAAGATGAGGACTTCCATGCCAGATCATCAGAGATGTCCTCCTTCTTCAAACACCATGGCTTTCCTACCCTGGTCCCCTCCGCCCTCACTTACAACAAGGACAGGACTCCTCTTGTCTTCACTGACCATCCCACCAGCCTCTGCAACCAAGACACCCTCCTCTGCCATTTCCGCCACCTAATTTTACTTGATCCCACCACTAGACGCATATTCCCCTCTCCTCCTCTCTCTGCCTTCTGCAGGGACCGCTCCCTCCGTGACTCCCTTGTCCACTCCTCCCCACCAATCACCCCCTTTGTACCTACCCCTGTGACCGCAGGAGATGATCCACTTGCCCCTATACCTCTTTGCTCACCACCATTTGGGGCCCCAAACTGTCCTTCTAAGTGAAACAACACCTCACGTGAATCTGCAGGGGTCATCTACTGCAACCGGTGCTCCCGCTGTGGACTCTTCTACATCTGAGAGACTGGACACAGACTGGGAGATCACTTCATTGAGTACCTCAGCTCTGTCTGCCACAATAGCGTGGATCTCCCACTTCAATTCCCCATCCCATTCCCTTGCTGACATGTCTGTCCATGATCTCATGCATGACCAGACTGAGACCACCTGTAAATTGGAGGGCCAACACCTCATCTTCCAACTGGGCACCCTCCAACCAGATGGCATTAATATTGACTTTACTGGCTTACCCCATCAGTTTTCCCTACCTCTGTCTCCTCATTCCGTATCCTTTCAAACAAACGTAATAAATTCTTACCTCATCAGATCCAATTAACACCTTTTGTTGGTCTGGATTCTTCCCCCATTGTCTGAATTCTGAGATTTCCTGCTTCTGGATCATCCTGCTTATTCCTTGAAGAAGGGCTCAGGCCCGAAACATCGGCGACGTATCTTTGTCTTCTATAGATGCTGAAAAGACCGGCTGAGTTTTTACTACAATCACGGCATCGTATTTCACTCAATCAAAGGACTCATTTAAAGGACTTTGATGCTTTTTTTACTCTCTCTCTCTGTTGCACAGTCAGTTTGTTTACATTAGTTATCTGTTAACAGTTATTTTATTTGTTTGCATGCGTACAGTTTAATTTTTGGACATTCTGCCTCGCCCACAGGAGAAAAGAATCTCAGGGCTGTATGTGATGTCACGTATATACTCTGACAAGAAATCTGAAACTTCAGTAAGGTTAAAAATGTGTTCATAAGGCTCAAAGGATCTCTTAAATCTCAATCGCTGGTCTGTAGTTCTGCAGTAGAACATTCGCTTGAGTTAGTTCCCATAAGGTTTAGAGTTTATGAATATCTTTGTTGGTTTCCATGCACTGAGAATTTTAATATTTGGTTTATATAAATGTCAAGCAAAAGTTTAAGCTCTTTGAATTGGCTTCCCAATGATAGAACACTATTTATCTCAAAGTGAAGCCAAAACCACTTTCATGTCAACAGAACTGAGAACTAGAAGCAGTTGACCAGATCACAAATATTTGAAGAACTGGGGGCTTTTTTTCTGCTGTGACACGACTTCAACAGCAGGGAAGCAGGGAGAGGTTTCCCCAGCCACAACTCCATTGACAAGGCCCACAGAGGGCCACAAAAGTGAAGCTCGTGGTCAACACTGCGGCCGCAGTGTTGTAGAGAGCTCAGAGGTGCGGAGGTGGTGTCAGGGAGAAATTAAAAACAAAATTAGGAGAGCAAATCGAGGGCAAGAAAATCTATGGGCCAGAAAAATATATACAACTGTGGCTCATTGCTGCAAGCTGTGGCCCTGCGGGGCCTATGTTGTAGGAGAGGTTAGAGCTGCATACAGGTTAGCGCAGAAAGAACAGCCTGTTCCTGACATGAAGCCCAGTTGAGCGTAGTTAACACTGAGCTTGATTGGGCTCACAGCCCTGCTTTTATCCTCGAGCTGAGGGGCGTGGTCAAAGCCCCCTCAGTGCTGATTGGTGCATTTGCGATCCGCTTTCCTTGATAGGCCAGTCAAGTTGCGGCCAATCGGAGGGCAGCGCGTGGAGACTGCTGGATCGTTGCACTTGTCCTTCATTTTTGGAGAGACCCCGACGGGGGCTGCGAGGGGCCACCACACGGCAACGTTTTGGAACTGTAGAGAGCAGAGCTAATTTGGGAGAATCGTACGCGAGTTGTAGGTTAATTGGGCGGCATGGGCTCGAAGGCCTATTATCATCTGAAGACGGGAAGGGAGGAGGCAGGAATGATTTATTTCCCCTTTCAGCGGCATCAAAATTCAGTTCAGTTCAAGTTTACTTGTCATTCGCATGTACCAGACAAACCTGATGCAACAGCATTCTCCGGTCTATGGTCCAGAACAGTGCAAAACAGGCGCACATGGTAACACAGATATCTACACAGTACCTACATTAAAATAAATATTATTCATTAATAGTAGAGTCGTGGAGATTGTTGCTTTTACAGTCGTTCAGCATCCTCTCGGGTGGTGGGAAGAAGCTGTTTCTCAGCTTGGCGGCTCTGATACTCCTTTCCCTGATGGGGATAGCGGAAAGATGCCGTGTGCAGGGGTCCTCCCTGATTCTGTCCTCTTTTGACAACGATCCTGGTAAAACACATCTATGTGGGGGGTGGGGGGACCTGTGGATTGACCTCTTATTCAATTCTCTAGAGCAACCGAACTGCACTGTGTTGGAGCCAGCCAGGACACTCTTGATAGAAGGTTGACATGATGGCGGCCGGTAGCCTTGCTCCCTTCAGTCTTGTCAGGAAGTGCAGCCGCCGTCGGGCCTTCCTGACAAGTGAGGAGCTGTTGAGTGTCCATGATAGGTCACTGGTTAAATGAACTCCAAGGTCTTGACGAGTAGTGGAGAGTGGTCATCCCTGGTCCTCCTGAAGTCCACGATCATCTCCTTTGTCTTGTCAACATTAAGACTCCCATTTTGCGAGATTTTTCCACCTCTTCTCTGTTATTTGCTCCTGAACAGGCCAACCACTGCAAACTTAATGACCCTGTTGGAGCTGGATCTGGTGATGCAGTCATGGGTCGGTGGTATGAACAGGAGCGGACTGAGCACCCAGCCAGCCCTGAGGTGCTCGCCCATCTGCTACTGACCTGGACAGACTCTGGCCTTTCTGTTAGGAAGACCAGAATCCAGTCACAGAGAGGGGTGTTGAGTCCCAGCAAGGACGGCTTCTCCAACAGCCTCTGGGGAATGATCGTATTAAAAGTTGGTCTGCTCAGTCCTTCAGTACCTGGCCAGGTATGTTGTCTGGTCTCACTGCCTTGTGTTGATTCACCCTGGATAAGATTCTCCTTACCTCAGCTGCGGCTGTACAAGGAGCCTGTTCTTCTCATCAAACTGTGTGTAGAAGATATTCAGTCTGTCTGGAAGGGACTTATCATTGTCTTCGACCCAAAAATCAGTAGACAAGGAGTTTCAAACAATTGGTCGAAGGGAGTTGAGAATTCTTTCCCCGGCAGAAGAGAGTGGAGGCCTGAGGGGGTGGAAAGGGCAGTACTTGGATGTGGAGTTGGAGCTGGAACCTCGAGATCCAGCCCTGGGATGAGAGATTGGGCAGGGTGACACTTAAATGTGGTGACTCTAGAAGGAGGCGAGTCTAGGACTAGGGACACTCAAGATTCTGGGGAGTAGATTTGGGACATTTATAAGAAGGTTCTGTTTCCCACGGGGTGGAGAATCCATGGGATTGATTCTCTGCCCAGTAAAGCACTGGAGGCTGCCTCATTGAATGCATTTAAGACACAGATTGATAAATTTTTGAATAGTGGGGAATTAAGGCTTATGAGCTGAGTCTAGAACAAGATCAGCCGTGATCTTATTGGAAGGCAGAGCAGGCCAACTCCTGCCGCTATTTCTTCTGTTTTGCAACTAGAGAAAATTTGATGGGCTGAATGGTTGTAAATTTTCCAAGATTCGATACAGGTGTTTCCCTACTTAGGATGGTCCAACTTGCGCTTTTTCAAAGTTACAATTGGTTCAAATCTGTACTTTCAATTTCAAATTCTGATCTGTTCCTGTGTTTGCGATACGCGGTACGCTACTGTCTCTTCGTGCAAGAGTATTGGACTGCGTACTCTCTCAGGTTCATGTTTTTGTTTCAGTGTGGAATAAAGATATTCAAAATTAAGTTATAAAAAATGGTAGGTGTGGGATTCTCTTTCGACTTATGATGGGTTTGCCGGAACCATTGTAGGCTGAAGAGCACAGGTATACTGTATTGAAGATTAGCAGCATTTTCTTCATCAGTGCACACACTTCTTTCACCAAAGATGCAGGCCTTTTGAGAAAACCTGTTTTGAAAAACACTTATAAATTTTGCTCCCAGTTTCCAATTCCCGCAAGGGGGAAGGGAGGTGGAGTTTGCCATGCAGTTCTTACGGACACTGGAACTACATTCTTGTGCAGATTCCCTAAAACATAGTCATTCGTACTGTTTGTTAGAAATACGTTGTGGTTTGTTTGCGCACGGTCAGCGTAGCAATTGGCGCAACGCCGTTACAGCGCCAGCGACCTGGGTTCGAATCCCGCACTGACTGTAATGAGTTTCTGCATTCTCCCCGTGTCTGTGTGGGGTTCCCCCCGGGTGCTCCAGTAACTTCAAAGTGTATGGGGTTTGTAGGTTAATTGGGTGTTAATTTGGTGACATGAGCTTGTGGGCCGGAAGGTCCTGTTACTGTGCTAAATGCCTAAATTTAAATGTTTACCAACCAATTTTCCCCTGCAACCGCTGCAACCGTGTCTGCCTGTCCCGCATCGGACTTGTCAGCCACAAACGAGCCTGCAGCTGATGTGGACTTTTACCCCCTCCATAAATCTTCGTCCACGAAGCCAAGCCAAAGAAAAGTTGAGCAATTAGATATAAATTTGCTATTATTTTCTAAAGATTACTTATTGAGAATATAATCTCTTGTTAACAAACATTTTAGAGGTTTAAGGGAGAGCAAAATTACACTAAGTTAAATCTGGTAATAACTGCAGATTTAAAAAAAAAGTTCTCTACACAGGGAAGCCTCGTTGGAATGCGATTCGTTAATCCGCGAAACTTTGCAAATTTTGAAAGATAGATGGATGGAAAAAAGGATGGGTTTGACAGATTATTGATATACGTTTTGCCCTCAAAATCTGTTTTAGCATCCACATTATATATCACTTTAATCTGTAATGGCAGCTCCTTTTAACTGGTCATTTTGAAGGAAAATACTGACCAGAACTGAAAGGGTTGAAGGGTTAATTGGCCCTGATGTGTGGGGATGGGGGGGGGGGGGGGGAGGGGTGGGGAAGTGGAGTGAAAGCTCGGAGAAGGGGGGAGGTGGGTATGTGGGGCACGTGTTATGCAGGTTGATAGGATATTGGTACATTGGGCTTCATTAGTCGGGGGATTGAGTTCAGGAGGTAATGTCGCAGCTCTATAAACCTCTGGTGAAACCACACTTAGAATATTGTGTTCTGTTCTGGTCATTGCATTACAGGAAGAAAGCAGAAGCCATGTGGAGTGGTGGGGCAGAGGAGATTTCCAGGATGTTGTCTGGATTGGCAAAAATATCTGAAGAGGCAAGATTAGCGGAGCTGGGACTTCTCTCTTTGGAGTGAAGATGGATACAGTGTTGGTGCCAGAACGTGTGTTAGAGGGGGGGCATTAACAGGTTGGGGGGTTGACCCTCATAAACTCACTCAGTGGTGGGGGGGTGCTGTTACCTTCATCCGCCCCTTTCTGATGTAGATGCCAAGAGCGCTGCTTTTATGGAGTCAAGCGCCATTCGCCACTAGTGTCGCTTGACATACGCAAGTTAAGGGGCCGGGTGGAGAGTCGCTAGCGGGCATCAAGCTAGGCGCTAGTGACGCTGGAGGTGGTGGGGGCGGGTCTGTCGGCGAGCGATGGCCATGACTGTATGGGGGGGGGCACAGCACCTCACGGGGTGGGGGAGGGAAATGCCCGTGGATCCCTCCCCACACTCCCTCCCCGGCACCAACCCTGGATGGATGAGAGGTGACTTAAAAAGGGTGTACAAGATTCTGAGAGGCATAGGTAAAGTGGACGGCCAGCACCTGTTTCCCGGGGCAGAGGGCATGTGTGCAAAGTGCAGGGAGGAAGGTTTAGGGGAGGTAGGTTTGTCCACACTAGGAGTTGTGGGTGCCTGGAATACATTGCCGGGGTGGTGGTGGTGGGGGGCTGGAATATTAGGGGCATTTAAGACAGGTGCATGGATGAAAGAAAAATGAAGGGTTACGAGCTAGGAAGGGCTGTTTTTTGGGCGTCAACAACATTGTGGGTCTGTACTGTGCTGTAGTGTTCTACGTACTAACACAAAATGTAGGATTGATGCAGAATGGGTGATTAAATAGGCAAGACTTCTAACTATTTTAAGGGAATGCTGATACATTTTAAATGATTTTATCACATTTTATCTTCCTGTAGCCACTGTATCATCTCGTGAATTGTTTCAAGAAACAAAATAACCTTATGAAATCACCAATGGGAGGAAGAGGGGATACATAACTCTTGCCACACTAGTCGCAGACAGCTGGCCCTGGGCGGTGACGGGACGGATATTTACTGGCCGCCACTTCCCCTGTAACCTGGCGGCAGAATGACCCTGACGCGAGGAACTCATGGTTGGCCCCGCAGGCGACATCACTGCCCACAAACTGATCAGAAGGTCCCTGCTTCAAATCAGGGGACTTCATCACCACCTAGAGGTCGGTGTGCCACCAGCATCCGAAAGGGTGTAGAGCTGCTCCAAAGCTGTCACAGCTGCTCTCAGCCTTGCAAACGGAACAGCACGTCGCATCCCACTTCCAACGTGACCCTCGTGTTGCTGAAAAGTCGTAGGGGGATCAGGAGATGATGATGTGACTGGTCAGAAGGACGTCCTCCTCCCCCCTATCCCCCATGGGTTGATTTTCTCCTATCGCGTGGCATGGATTTATTTGTGTCAGTTCATGAATGTGGGCAACTCGGCTGGAGTTAAGACACAAAATTTTGCAGACGCCGTGACTGAAGTAAAAACACAACGCTGGAGAAACTCAGCAGGTCAAACATCGTACTTTATATTGCACAGATAAACATACACAACCAACATTTTGGGCTTCAGCCCTTCATAGCCCAAAAAGTTGGTTTTGAATCATTATTAAAACTTATTATATAACCATATAACCGTTTACAGCACGGAAACAGGCCATGTCGGCCCTTCAAGTCCGTACCGGTCATGAACAAAATTTCATATTTACTGTCAGAGAACATACATGACATCACATTCGACCGAGATCCTTTTTTGCTGTGGACACGGCAGAATTACAGCCAATTGGTAGTGCAAAAAATAAACTGTATATAGCGTAAACATGTAATCAAGGAACTGTAAACAGATAACAAATCTAAACAAACTGACTGGGCACTACAGAGAGAACAAAAGAAAATCAATAAAGTGCACAAATAAGAGTCCTTAAATGAGTCCTCGATTGAGCTTATCGTTGAGGAGTCTGATGGTGGAGGGGGAGCAGCCCTGGTGGTGCGAGTCTTGTGGCACCTAGACCTCTTTCCCAATGGCAGCAGCGAGAATGGAGCGTGCGCTAGGTGGGTCGTTGATGATAGCTGCGAGTCACAAAATCTTTATCTTTGCGATAGAAAGCACACTGTTTGACCTGCTGAGTTTCTGCAGCGTCTTTACTATGAGGGACTTCAAAGTTGGAAGGGATGCTGCCTCGCTGCCCCAGAGACACGGGTTCAATCCTGACCTCGGGTGCTGTCTGCGTGGAGTTTGCGTGTTCCCCCCCCGCGATCAATTGTGTCCCCTGTCATCCCCAAAGACAAGCAGGTTTACAGGATCATTGCACATTCTCCACTGTAAATTTACACTCGTGCCCATAGTGAATGGTGGAGATGACGAGAATTTATTTATATGTAGATGCACAGGCCATTTCAGTCCATGAGTCCGTGCCACCCGATTTTCACCCAAATGACCGTTTTTGAATGGTGGGATGAAACCGGAACCCCCGGAGAAAACCCACGCAGGCATGAGGAGAACACACAAACTCCTTACAGATTTGTGGGATTTGAACCCTAGTCCTGATCGCTGGCGCTGTAAAGGTGTTGCGCTAACCGCTAAGCCAACCGTGCCGCACAATGTGGGGATGGGTTGGGGTAGGACTAGTGCAAAAAAATGGGCACCATGGACCTAATGGGTGGAATGGCCTGATTCAGTGCTGACGCCATCTAACCTAGACGAAGATCATCAAGAAAGCTGTTGGAGATACAGATTGAACACATCCCTGAGAAACCCTTGCCCAATAATATTGCGGAGATGAGACGCCTGAACTCTGGTAACAAGATCTGCTCTTGCGACATGCACAAGCCTTGATACAGGATGACTCCCAACCCTTGGTGGAGCACTTGTGCAAAAGCTGCCCTGACACTCACCTGCCTTTGGAATCAGCTCCTGGGGCCAAGGCTGTGACGAGGTCAGGAGCCCAGCGGGGCTGGCACCACCCAAAATGCTCACAGGTTCCTGGTGAGTGAGCAAATGGTGGCTGTCACGTCTCTCGAACAATCCTTCTGTCAGCAAGCAGTGGGTCAATCAGCGAACGTGGGGAGAAATGGTTTTACCCATTCAGCAGGTCATCGTTGCTTAGGATGCCACTATCTGAAGTTTTCCTGTTTCTCAATCAGTTCGCTGATCCGACTCTCCCGATATATACTTCCAATACACTTCCTCAGGAGTTTGTGGAGGTTCGGTATGACATCGGAAATCCTGGCAAGCTTCTACCGAGGTGTGGTGGAAAGTGTGCTGATCGGCTACATCATGGGGCGGGGGGGAGGCACCCAGGGCCCTGAGTTCAAAGCCCTTCAAAAGGTCATGGGCACAGCCCAGGACATCACCGGTAAAACCCTCCCCGCCATCGAGAGCATCTAAAAGAAACACTACCATCGGGGAGCAGCAGCGACCATCAAAGGACCCACACCACACGCTCTGTTCTCGCTGCTGCCATCAGGAAAAAGGTTCTGGAACAGCGGCTCCCCCTCCACCATCAGGACACTCAACGACAAACTCAGGGACTCATTTAAGGACTTTTACTTTGCACATTGTTTATGAATGAATTTTTTTTTCGGTATTGCACAGTCAGTTTGTTTATACTTTTCCTTTTTGTTAACATTTACCAACAAGGAGAACACAAGAAAATAACAAATTGGAACAGGAGCCGGCCCGTCGAGCCTGTTCCACCATTCAATGAGATCATAGCTGATCTAACGATGGGCTCATCTCCATCTACCAGCCTCACCATATCCCTTAATTCCCCAACTATGTAAAAATCTATCCAACCTGGTCTTAAATTTATTAACTGAGGTCACCTCAGGGCCCACAGATTCACCACCCTCTGGGAAAAGCAGTTCCTCCTCATCTGCCCCTAAATCTATTCCCTGTATCTTCAGACCATGTCCCCTAGTTCTGGACTCCCCGACCAATGGAAACAATTTACCTACCTCTATCTTATCTTTGCCTTTCATAATTTTATACATTTCTATAAGATCCCCTCTCATTTTTCTAAATTCCAGTGAGTACAGTCCCAGATGACTCAATCCGACCCCCTCAGCTCTGGAATCAATCTCCCCTGCACCATCTCCTTCCTCAATTCTGCTTGGTAAAAAGAATCTCAGGGTTGTATGTGGTGTTAGGATAATAAACTTTGAATATTTTTGTGTGAGTGGATGTTGACGGGTAGCAGGGCTGGTGAAAACTTCACTGGAAGTCTCCCCAGCGTGTGAAATCAGCACCCATAACATTAACCCCCTCAACTACAATGGAGAAAATTAATCAGCCAGTCAGATTTTGTCAGTGAATGGAAACGGGATCAGTGGGCCATTGTTCTAGGAAACCTTGGTGCTTTTAAGCTGCAGTACCCGGGTAACCCTCCTGGGATCCAGATGTGATTAGTGGGGCCAAGATGACTCCAGCACTTTTTAAGCTGAGGGGGGATAGACCCAGTAAATCACCAGCTCGGTGATTTAAGGGGGATCCGCCCCCCGTGATTATGCGGTGGGTGATGCGTCACGAAACCAGTCTCTCCGTTCCCCCCCCACCATCTGTCAGTCTCCTCCCCCCCAACCAGCTGCCAGTCTCCCACCCACCGTCAATCGGGCACCGCCCCCCCAAACCTGTGGCACTTCCTCCCCTGTGGCAGTGACCTCTCACCCCCTTTCCCCCACTTCTCCAACCTTGGGATCTGGCAGCAACCCCACTTTCCCCCCACCTTGAGCCAGGGTTTCCTGGGTCAGTTTAACAAGGTTCCCTGACTACCTCCAGGGCAGGGACCCGGTTGACTTTGGGTGGCGCTAACTGGGTCGGACCCTTTCAAGCTGCCTTGTGAGTAGGGCGCTAACCGGGCAAATTGTCCGGGGTTAACCTCATTTTACAAGGCAGTTTGAAAGCACCTTCAGTCAGCATTCTCCACCCCCTCCCACCCACCCCATGGACAAATGTAACCTTCCTGCTGTGAGATCTCCTGCTGCCCTCTCCCCCTCCACCCCATAGACAAATGCAACCTTCCTAGTGTTATATCTCCTGCTGCCCTCCACCCCCCACCCCATAGACAAATGCAACCTTCCTAGTGTTATATCTTCTGCTGCCCTCCACCCCCCACCCCATAGACAAATGCAACCTTCCTGCTGTTCCATCCCCTTCCCCCTAGAACCTTCCCCCTCCCCTCCCCACGAAGCCGCATCGTTACCGTCTCTGATGTCCCCGCTCGCTGTCCCGTTCACACTGACCACCCCGGGGGCCGATCCCACGCACATGAAGCGGTTGCTGCAGTGAACCCAGAGGGTCCCGAACGGGATGAGGGGCAGTTTCCGATGAGCCAGGGGCGGGGCTGTTCGACGTCAAGCCAGTGGGGCTCCCACCCCCCGCGGAGAGGACACGGGGAGACCCTTCACCGCCGAGACAAATCACGGATACGCCGTCCTACTTCAAAAAACTTTCCCCCAACTTCACGACAGAAAAGTGCAAACCCCCCTCCCCCCAGCTCTCTCTCCCCCCAACTCTCTCCCCTCCCCCAGCTCTCTCTCCCCCCCCAGCTCTCTCTCCCCCCCAGCTCTCTCTATCCCCACCCAGCTCTCTCTCCCCCCCCAGCTCTCTCTCCCCCCCCAGCTCTCTCTCTCCCCACCCAGCTCTCTCTCCCCCCACCAGTTCTCTCTCTCCCCCCCAGCTCTCTCTCTCCCCCCCCCAACTCTCTCCCCTCCCCCCACCTCTGATTTTGGAAGGAGTCACGTTGGAAAGGGACACGAGTGGAGGGAAAAGTTTGAGGGAGGTGGAGCCCGTCTCTCCGCTTCCGCTTCGGGCTCAACTCCTTGGCCCTGTCTGGCCCCTCCTCTCCCTCTCTCCCCCTCTCCCCCTCCCCTCTCTCTCCCCTCCCCTCTCTCCCCCTCCCCCCTCTCTCCCCCTCCCCTCTCTCTCCCCCTCCCCCCTCTCTCCCCCTCCCCCTCTCTCCCCCTCCCCCTCTCTCCCCATCCCCTTCTCCTCTCCCCCTCCCCTTCTCTCCCCTCCCCCTCTCTCCCCCTCTCTCCCCATCCCTCCCTCTCTCCCCCTCCCCCTCTCTCTCCCCCTCTCCTCTCCCCTCCCCTCCTCTCCTCTCCCCCTCCTCTCTCCCTCCTCTCCTCTCGCCCTTCTTCCCCTCCCCCTCCTCTCCCCCTCCCTTCCCTCCTCTTCCCCTCCTCTCCCCCTCTTCCTCCTCTCCCCTCCTCTCCCTTCTCCCCTCCTCTCCCCTTCCCCCTCCTCTTCCCTCCTCCCTCCCCCTCCTCCCTTCTCCCCTCCTCCCTCCTCCCTTCTCCCCTCCTCCCTTCTCCCCTCCTCTTCCTCTTCCCCTTTCCCCTTTTTCCCCTCCTCCCCTCTTCCACCTCCTCCCCCCTCTTCCCCCTCCTCCCCTCTTCCCCAGAAGACATCCTTTAGAGGGCATACATGGCATGACATACAGACCTGAGATTCTCCTGCTGGCCAGACAGAATGACCACTTGCTGGTATTGCAAAAAAAGAATTGCACATGTAAACAAACTGCAATACAGGGAGAGAGAAAGAGAGGGAAAAAATCAATAATGTGCACAGGAATCCCTTAAATGAGTTTGTCATTGAGGGATCTGATGGTGGAGGGGTAGCAGCTGTTCCTGAACCTGGTGGGTGCGAGTCTTGTGGCATCGATACCTCTTTCCTGATGGCAGCAGCGAGAACAGAGCATGTGCTGGGTGGTGAGGATCCTTGATGATTGCTGCTGCTCTCTGACGGCAGCGTTCCCTGTCGATGTTCTTGATGGTGGAATGGTTTTGTGATGCCCTGGGCTGTGTCCACTGCCTTTTTGCAGGGCTTTTTACTCTGGGGTATTGTATCAGTTGGTGATGCAGCCCATCAGCACACTTTCCACCGCACCTCTGTAGAAATTTGCTGGGGTTTCCAATGTCCTTAAGTCCTGAGGAAGTAGAGGCGCTGATGTGCCTTCTTCACAATGCCATTAGTGTGTAGGGTCCAGGAAAGATCCTCCAAGATAGTGACTCCCAAGAACTTTCTGCCCTCCCTGCCCCTGATTCCCCCAGTGATCACTGGATCGTACGCCTCTGGTTTTCCCTTCCTGAAGTCAACAATCAGCTCCTTCATCTTGGTGACATTGAGTGAGAGGTTGTGGTTGGTGCACCATTCAGCCAAGACTCCCTTCTGTATCCTGACCCATCGCCCCTTTTTACACAACCCGTGGTATCGTCAGCGAACCTGCAGATGGTGTGGCTGTTGTACTGAGCCACACAGTCGTGGGTGTAAAGTGAGTAGAGCAGGGGGCTAAGAACGTAGCCCTGTGGCGTTCCGGTACTAATGGAGGTTGTGTGGGAGATGTTTTTACCAATCCTCACTGAATGTGGTCTGGAGGCGAGAAAATCCAGGATCCAATTACATGGTGGGAAGCCGTGTCCCAGGAAAAGTATGAGCGGGAATAGTTTAGACGAGAGAACTGGAGGTGAGTTCACTGGATCATTATAGGGGACTGCGGACATCGGAATCTCGAGCATTGGCAACATTTTTTTTCCAAAAATTTGCTTCTTGAAAAAAAATAAGGGATTAGGATAGATAACATGAAGATAATTTCAAATTTGCTGTAGGAAGTTGGAGAAACATTAAATGAACTTTTATTGAATTCAGCGTGTTTAATTGCATAACGACGCTGACTCATTGCGTTAGTTCAACTGACCTAAAAGTGTTTTGCCGTTGATTTTCGTTTGCATTTGGCAACTGACGCCTCTCGTGTTAGTGTCCAACAATAGTGGGGCAGCATCAACGGATTCCAGTTACCCCGATACTGCTTTTCCACAGTCGCAATACCCTGGTGGAACCTTTTACCGTGTTCGCCACTGACCACACCGAGATCAGCGGGGAAGACGTCCAAGTATGAATGCAGATAATGCATTTTCAATGACATGTTGGCCCTTCACGGTTTTGCCTGCTTGAAGTAGACTTAAAATATGACAGGAATTCACAAAAATAGCTTGTATCTAAGAAACAGTGTGCAATAGGAAAAAAAAATTTAAGGTGATTTTCCTAATCAGCACCCCAAAATCTGTAAAATACACCCAAAAGTGTTCAGGAAGCAAAATCCAGTGACATGAAACAGAAGGTATGAAGAGGGGTTAGAGGGAGAGACCACTATAGGGGTAGATTAGAGAGCAAATTAAGAAGTGGGTAGAAGAGATGGAAACAGTGAAACCAACAAGACCGGCTGCAGGTTTAACCCTGGAACCAAAGAGTGGGACAACCTCGAAGTTCAGATTTATTGTCAGCGTTTCTCAACCTTTTTAACCTTGAAATAGTTTTCATGTTTCAGGGAACCCCTGCATAAAAATTATTATATTGTAGTGGCTACTACAGTAGAGCTACTAAAGTAATACAAACACACGCCAGACTGGTCATCTCGAGACTGATTTATTTAGAGTTTACAAGCTTCTTTTATATACTGCATGTCCCGAGCTCCACGGGACACAGTGGGACGTCGCCACGGGTTTGCTGCCAACCCACGAGACAGGCAGGGTTTAAATCAAGCCTTGTGAGTCTCCTGCGCCTTTCTGGCAGGAGCCTCAGCAGATGAACGTGCCGTTCTTCGGCACTCACTATCATTTGTGTGCGGTCCATTAGGTGAGTACCACGCCGACGACAGTTCATGATACCGCGCTGTGCGCCCGCTACCCGGCCGCTACAATATCCCATTATTAATATCTATCTCTTTTATATTTTTATCGTCGTTCACGTGGTTAACATAAAATATTTTTTTCGGAGAACTCGTTTAAGGAAAAAATGACCCCTTTTTTTGTCAAATTTGTTGGCAATGCAGAAAAAAAATCATACTGCTCATTTATGAGACCTCACACCGAGATTTTCATTTTAAATAATGAGGCTGAAGCCTTTATTATAATAACCAAGGATTTTCCAACAATATGCCGTCCGTGTATAGTAAAACTACCAATATAAAATTAAACAAAAATGCATTAGCCCATTTATCACGGTTACTCGCAGAACTCCTAGTGACCGCTTACGGAACCCTGGTTGAGAAACACTGGTGTACGCACATGACATCACGTACAACCCTGAGATTCCTTTTCCTGCGGGCACAGCAGAATTTCTACTTAGCGCAAGTAACGCAACCCCTCAGGTGAGTTGATGATAGGGTACTTTGAAAAGATTTATGTAAAACATTTCTTTTTTTTAAACTTTATTTAAGATTTTATAACATGAATAAAATAGAAGATTACATTTAAAAAGAATAAAAGTAAGATAATAAAATTACAGTACCACATCGGTAAACTAAATAAACTAACCACCCCAATAATTATTACACAACATTAATAACCTAACTTAAAATTAGTCTAACCCCCCCCAAAATAAAGAGTGAAGAGTTAATAAAGTGAACAATATTTTATATAAGAAAAAAAAGCCCACTTACAAAAAAAAGATAAAACATAACAAGTAAAGATACTAACAAAAAAAAAGTTATCAATACTAAAATATCACACTTAAAAACAGATTTAAAGCAAACTTAAATGCATATATTTAACAAACGGAGTCCACTTTAACCTATAAAAAGACATCTTATCCTGAATTGAAAAAGATATTCTCTCCATGGTCAAACAGGATTTCATCTCCAAATGCCACCTATCTAAAGTTAATATATTTCTGTCTTTCCAAGTAAGTGCTATACATTTCTTGGCCACAGCTAAAGCTAAATAGATAAAGGAAATCTGATAATCCTTTAAACCTAAATCAATTAGTGATTGCATATTCCCTAATAAAAATATATCAGGATCTAATACAAGACAGATATTATATAAACTATTAAGTATAGATTGAATACCTTTCCAAAACTGTTGCAATCGATCACAAAGCCAGACAGTGTGAAAAAAAGTATTAGCCGTCTGGTCACAACGAAAACAGCAATCTGACTTACTAAGGCCAAACTTTTTTAGTTTCTCCGGTGTTAAATATAACTGATGTATAAAATTATAATTAATCATCGCTAATCTAGCATTAATCAATTTCGGAATACTATTCTGGCAAATTTCCATCCAAGCTTCTTCAGCTATTGTAAAACCTAAATCTTTTTCCCATTTCAACTTATCTTTATCCCAATCTTTTTTACTTTCAGTTTCTTGTAAAATACAATACAAATCAGATATATACCCCTTTTTTGGTAATGAAAGTATATATTCCTCAAAATTAGAATCAGGCAGTAAGATCATATGTCGACCTTAAATTTTTTTCTCTTATCGCCATTTCTATTTCATTTTCTGTAAAGGATTTATCTAACTCTTGTCTGTCTTCTTGATTCAATTGTGGCAATTTAATATTTTTCAAAAAAGAATCTATAACATCTTCAGTTACATCTTTACATTCCAAAGTATATAATTTTTTATAGAAATTAAAAAATTCCTCATTAATTTCCTTTTGGCTAAAAGTAATACCCGATTTCTTTCTAATTGCTGGTATAATCCTAGATAATTGTTCCTTTTTTAACTGCCATGACAAAACTTTATGAGCTTTCTCACCCCATTCATAAAACTTATGTTTAGTTCGGTTCATTAAACATTCAAACCGATAAGTTTGTAATTCATTATATTTAAATTTTAAATTAGTTAACCGATTCTTTTGCATTTCAGTAGCGTTTTTTTGAAATTCTTTTTCAGTAGCAGTTATCTTTTTCTCTAAATCTTCAATCTCTTTAATTCTCTCTCTCTTTACTTTAGAAGCATAACTGATAATTTGACCTCGTAAAAAAGCTTTCATTGCATCCCATAAAACAAATTGACTAGAAACAGAATTAGTATTATTACTAATAAAAACTTCAACTTGTTGTTTTAAATAACTAATAAATTCTGGTTTTTGTAATAACATAGTATTAAATCTCCATCTTGGAGCTCTCTGAACATCTTGTGAACTCTGATATTCTAATAATAATAAAGAATGGTCTGAAACCAGTCTTGCCTTATAATTCACCGATATAACCCTATCCTGCAAATGTGTTGAAATTAAAAAATAATCAATTCTAGAAAAAGAATTATGGCGCGAAGAATAAAAAGAAAAATCTTCCTCTGTAGGATTAAATCTTCGCCAAATATCAACTAAATTCAAATCTGACATCATATTAGTTACTTGAACTGCCATCTTAGATTTCTTAATTACTCTTGGATACTTGTCCAATAAAGGCTCCAATACCACATTTAAATCTCTCCCAATCATCAAATTAGAATTTGATTGTCCAAGTAATAAAGACATATCCACAACAAAAGCTGTATCCTCAACATTTGGAGCATAAACATCAAGCAAAGTCCAAGCTTCATTAAAAATTGTACAGTTCAATTTTAATAATCTTTCACCATTTTTCTCTTCATTCTGTAACTGAAATGGTAAATTCTTGTGCATCAAAATTGCCACTCCTTTTGCCTTTGAATTAAATGAAGAATAAAAAACTTGTCCAACCCATTCACGTTTAAGTTTCAAATGTTCCTTATCTGTTAAATGAGTTTCCTGCAAAAAAGCCACATCAACTTTTAATTTTTTTAAGTAAGCAAGTACTTTCTTACGCTTAATAGGATTATTTAAACCCTGGACATTAAAAGAAGCAAACTTCAATTTAGACATTCCTTACAACAACTCAACAAAATAAAAAGAAAAAAGAAAAAAAAGAAACCCTCCAAAAAAAGGAAAAACCCCTCCCCTTATTCCCTCTTAAAACTACAATCAAAAAGAAAAAAAAAATTTATTTAAAAAAAAGTAATAGAAAAAAAAACTTCACTCCTTAACCCAAAAATTAAGGAAAAAAAAACAGGCAAGAGGTCAACTACCTCCTCCTGTTTAAACCGCACAATGCGGTAACTCCCACAAAATACTGGGTGTGAGATAACTCACACGTAGCTGATGACTTCTGGAAAATAGTGCCCACCCAGTTCCCTCTCCTAACTCCCATTTCGTATTAAACTATCATCATTATCTGAAATCTTCTAAAAAAAAAAGTAAAAGATTTGTTTTTTTTTAAATCAACTTTGCCACTTCGACCACCATTGCTTCCATTTCTTCTTGAAATCTGATTCCCATCTTGTATCTCCACTCTCTTTGGAGACTGTGGAGGACTATGTCGTTCCTGAAATTGAGTAATCGGTAAAGATTGAGCAAAGTCCATAGCTTCTTTAGGATTATCAAAAAACTTTGGCTGATATCCATCCTGAAAAATCTTCAATACCGCAGGATACCTAAATGTTGCCTTATATCCTTTTTTCCACAACAACTCTTTCAAGAAATTAAATTCACGTCGTTGAAACATAATTTCTTGACTCAGATCCGGATTAAAAAAAAAACACGATTGTTCTGAACCATCAAAGGAGATCTATTTTGCTGTGTGTTTCTAATAGCCACACGTAAAATTGTCTCTCTATCACAGTAGTTTAAACAACGGAGCAGAACAGGCCTTGGATTCTGTCCTGAAAAAAGGTTTCCTTCTCAAAGCTCTATGAGCACATTCCAATATTAAACCTTCGGGGAACTTGTCTTGTCCTAACACTCGTGGAATCCATTCAGTAAAAAATTTTCTTGGATCTGGCCCTTCTATGTCTTCTGGCAAACCAACAATTTTTACGTTGTTCCGTCTAGATTGATTCTCCAAATAATCAACCTTTTTTGCTAAATTTTTATTCTGAATCTGCAATGTTTCAATTGTTTTGTTTACATCTTGCAATTGATCTTGTACGTCAACTAAACCTTGATCATTAGTTTCAAGTTTAAAAGCTCCATAGTCAGCCATCTGTTGAGTGTTAATATCCACCAATGTATTAAGCTTGGATTAGACCTGGGTCATAGAATTACCTAGCTGTTTCATTGAAGAATATAACTTAAATTCAAGATTCTTGATAAGCATATCAGCAAAAGTAGATTCAGACATAGTAGGATCCTGCTGTTTCTGAGAGACCAAAGGATCTTCTGTCCCTTCCCTTGGTTTAGCAGCTTTTCTTGCAGTATGGCTCTGTGTAGAAACCCCTGCCACAGTCCACTCAGCAATATCAGGAGGCTGATAGTCGGGGTTATCTTTAAGCCATATCTCATCAAAAGCCTTCATTATATCTAAACCTGGGGAAACCGTCATAACTGGTGGTGCATTTCGCAGCGCCACCGCTATATCAATCAGAGGTCGGCTCTTTAACTCTCCAGCTGGTGGCGTCCCAGCTGATTCAGCTGTCAAACTCTCAGTGACAGCGCTCACAGTGGGCGTTATTTGAAATACATGCGCCCTTTGTTCCAAAGGCTGCCGGGCGTCATCTTTAAAGAGCCCTACCGGTACAGAGCGAAGTTCCAATGCCGAATCCTGCACTTCTTCTCCTGGATCCATTCCACGCTGAGCCCTGGCTTCTTGTAAACAGGTAGGCTCAGATAATTTCGGGAAATGTAATTTTTTAACGATCTGTTGGCGTTTTCTTTTACTTTTTTTTTAGCAAATGTACCATTAGATATTAATTCAGCACCTCTTACTATTTATAGACTTTTTAAAGAATTTTAACGGGCACTTATAAACAAAACAATAACTCAGAGTCAAGAGAGGACGAGAAGGCACGTCTGTTCCTTACGCCATCTTGCCACGCCCCCCCATGTAAAACATTTCTGTGAGTAACTGGTTTTCTTTGCGAGAGATGGCTCTGGGCTTTGAAGACTTGGGACACATATTCCATCTAGTGGCCACTGTGCGTAGATTAGTTTTCAGAATTTCCACCAGAGCATGAGAGTTTATTGTGATATACAACATAAGATGCACAAAAATTATTTTTAAAAAACATTTTAATTTAGTTTTCAAACATATTTTTAACAATTATACAAATGTAGCGGCAGCTACACCGCTACTGAAAGAACACACAACCAGACGGGTTGAGCTCAGTGAGCAGAACTGATTTATTGCAGGCTGCCGGGCTGGACTTGTACTCCCATCCCAGACCTGGCTGAGAACCGCGCTGGGGGGCGCTGACGTCACCCGGGCGCCACGTGGTTCCCCCAGCGTGGGCTTCTGAGCCTTGTGCAGAGAAGAAGGGGAAACCCCCGACGGCACCCTTTTGGCCGGCTGCCCCGCCGCGTGGATTACAAGCGGGGCCGGTTCGCCTGCCACACACAACACAAAACACCAAAGGAACTCCATCTCCCTAACTTTCCTAAATAAACCCAATTAAAGGGAAAAAAAAATCAGTGAATACAGTGAAACACACAGAGACACTCTACGAACACAGTATTATAGTCTTTAAAGAGGCTGGCCTTCTGGCTAACCAGAAATGCTCACATCCCTGTTGTGGTGTCAGGGAAGGGCACAAAAAAAATTCTTGTAGCAGCTACAGCGGTACATAAGGCACACGACTAGAATAGTATAAATCAAATCGTTCCATTTGCATAATCTTGTTTAAATAATAAAAACAAGACAGAAAAGGAGATCATAAATCTAAATGGATAAATAAATATTGCTGGACAACAAAGATTTCACTTCCTGAACACTTTTGGGTGTATTTTATAGATTTTGGGATGCTAACCGTGAAAATCACCTTAAAATTCTCTAGCAGGCACCGTATTTTAGATTTACGGTCACATATTAAGTCTACTTCATGCAGACAAAACCATGACGTGCTACATGTCATTGAAAAGTCATTTTCCGAATTCGCACTTGGACTCCTTCCCGGCTAATCTCGGTGACGAACACTTTGAAAGGACCTTGCGACCACGGAAAAGTGGTATCAGCAGCGTTGGCGTCAGGGCGAATGTTAGAGGGGGACATTAGCATGTTCGGGGAGGGGGGCACAGTTCAGGCACATAAACTCGATCAGTGGTGGTGCAGTTAACATCATCTGCCTCCAATGTAGGAGACGAGAGTGCAGCTTTTTATCGTGGCATGCTAGTGACGCGGCCTGGGGCCGGTGGAGAGTGGTGAGTGCGCGTCAAGCTAGATGCTAGTTGTGCGTGACGCACGCTAGTGATGCCGGAGGGGGTGGGGGGGGAGGCAGGTCTGACAGCGAGCAATAGCCACGACCATATGGGGGGGGGCGACACAGCACCTCGTTTGGGGATGAGCGATGCCCCCCTCGGCACCGACCCTGGGCAACTGGTATCCATCAATACCAGCTGACTATTGTTGGACACTGACACGATGCTGAGTCCAAACGAAAATCAGGAGTAAAAATTTTTTTAGGTCAGTTGAACTCACGCAACGTGTCGGCAAATTTAATAAAGGTTAATTTGAAATTTCTCCAACTTCCTACATGATGCAGCAAATGTGAAATTATCTTTGTGTTCAGCTTGAAGTTGTCTATCGTAATCCCCAATTATTTTTCAGGAGGTAAACCGTTTGAAAAAGTTTTGTTGTCCAGTGTAATCACAGTTTGAGTTATTTTAAGAATAATAAAGCAATGTTTTAATGCTTTATATGGTCTAGTAGTAGGTTATAATCAGACAAGGTTTTGCAAAGAACTCAAACCTTCGAAAGATGCCACTGATCGGTTTAAGGTCAGCCTGGAATTGTTAGCGCAGTTAGAGCATTGTGTGAAGATTTGGCATCCTTCTGTAGATGAAAACAATGTAAAACTTCCTCATTTGCAAGATTGTCAGGCTTATTTTCAAAGGAGCAAAAATCAGAAGGATTTTTTTGTCTTCAATGTTCTGAAAAGATGTAAGAGAATGGTGAGGGAATATTTCCTTGATTGGCAGAGGGAGAAGGGATTAGTCTAAGGTTACTGAATGGTCAGTATTATCTGATGGTAATGGGTTTAATCCTGAAACAATGGGATTGGTCTAATGAGGAGCAGAGTTGATGTGTCATTTACGCCCATTTATTCACTGATTACTGACTCTTTTGGGAGGTTTGTTTGGTACTTAATCTGGCTTTAAAGTTGCTGCGGTTGGGGATGGGTTCGCAGGTCTGATCAGCTCAACGGCTGCTTTCTGCAACAGGCCTGTGTGCGGCCCTTGTGCTTGTGAAATCACTTGCCGGTGCCTCTCTGACTCAGTCAGACACCCACCACATGATGGCTCCAGCTCTATTGGTTAAATTTCCCAATTTTCTTGGATCAACCAAAATAGGAAAATCATGTTAAAAATATTTATCATCCTTTCTTAAGTTGGAATTTTTTTTTTAGTACAGGACTAGACAGGTTTAGTAAACAGCCTGGACTGACTGTATATAGACCCTATGAAGATCAATATACAAAAATAGTCCTGTTATCCAGGCCACATGGTTCCCTGCCAAACTGTCAGCCATCGACACCAGGAATTTCTAACGCAAAGAACCTGGAATTTCTGCTCTCCACGTTCCTCCAAAACACTGCAGGGTTCAGAGTGCTTGATGGTTTTTTTTGGGGGGGGGCCTCTCCCAGTGGAGATGACTGCATTCCCTGTTTGATCTGGCCCGTGCCATGACTCGGGGTAGGTTGCCACCTCTGCGCGCGGTTTGGCGTCGGGTTGCTGCCACAATCACAGAATCCCTCTGATTCCCTTTTTTTAAATAATTTTTTTTATTTTTCACACTGTGATCCCAAAATATGTACAAACGTATCTCATTAAATTTACACACTGGTCTTTTCTCCCTTTTTTCCCCCCTTCTCTCCCTCCCTTCTACCCACCCCCCGTCCAATACCCATAAATATTCAACATATACAATACAATAAAACCATAAAACAAAATTTTCACACAAAGGAAAACAAACCAGAAAAATGCGTCATCTATTTATTACACACTGAATCTAGTCGTTTTGTCTTCTTATCATTTTCATTCTCATTCTAGGGGATGGAGGTCGTAGGCAAGCTCTCTCTGATATGTTCCATGTACGGTTCCCAAATTCATTCAAACATTGTGACTTTATTTTTTAAATTGTATGTTATTTTTTCCAGTGGAATACATTTATTCATTTCCATGTACCATTGCTGTATACTCAGGCTCTCTTCCATTTTCCAAGTTGACATTATACATTTTTTTGCTATCGCTAAGGCGATCATAATGAATTTTTTTTTTCACTTTATCCAATTTGAGGCCTAATTCTCTACTTCTTATGTTACTTAAAAGAAATATCTCTTTTTTTTTGTATGTTACTTTTTTGTAATTTTATTTAGTATCTGATTTAATTCTTCCCAAAACGTATTCACTTTCGAACATGCCCAAGTTGCATGTAATGTTGTTCCCATTTCCTTCTTACAGCGAAAACATCTATCTGATAATGTTGAATCTCATTCATTTAATTTTTGAGGAGTGACATATACCCTGTGTAACCAATTATATTGCATCATGCGTAACCTTGTGTTTATTGTATTCTTCATAGTTCCAGAACATAACTTTTCCCAAACTTCATTTTTTATCTTTATGTTTAGATCCTTTTCCCACTTCTGTTTAGGTTTATAGTTTATTTCATTTTCCTTCTCTTGCAGCTTTTAATGTACATGTTGGTTATAAATCTTTTAATTATCAATGTGTCTGTAATCACATATTCAAAGCTGCTTCCTTCTGGTAATCTCAGTCTGTTTCCCAATTTATCCTTTAAATAAGCTTTCAATTGATGATATGTAAACATTGTACCATGAGTTATTCCATATTTGTCCTTCAACTGTTCAAATGTTAATAAATTATTTCCCAAAAAACAGTTTTCTATTGATTCCTTTTCTCTCCCATTCTCTCAAGGAAAGGTTGTCTATTGTAAAAGGGATTAGTGGATTTTGCATTAATAATAATTTTGGTATTTGATCATTCATTTTTTTCCTTCTAAGTGGATCTTCTTCCATGTATTAAGTAAATGATGCAATACTGGTGAGCTTTTATATTGCACCAGCTTTTCATCCCATTTATAAAGTATATGTTCCGGTACCTTCTCCCCTATTTTATCTAGTTCTATTTTAGTCCAGTCTGGTTTTTCCCTTGTCTGGTAAAAATCTGCTAAATTCCTTAATTGTCCTCTGACTCCCTTAGGCAGGTAGGGCTGGTGGCCTCTTCCTGCAAGCAAAACTTGTGATCCAAAAAGAACAAACTTCAATGAAGTAACACTTTCCATGTGGTTTTGACAGTTAAGATGATTCAGAAGAGAGGAAAACAAAAACAATTACATCTGTGTGAGCTTCCTGTTAAAAATCCATCCTTTCAACACTTTATTTTGCAAGTTTTGTTTCTGGTTTGACTGGACTCCAATACCCATGCTAATTCTCCATGTCACAGAGTTTGTAAGGCACAGAAGCAAGCCCTTCAGCCCATCACATCTGTGCCAACCCTTTACCCAGCTACTCTCATCCCATTTCCCCCACATTAGGCTCACATCTCTCTCTAAGCCTTATCTTCCCAAATGTCTCTTTCTACCCCCCTCTCTCCCCCTCTACCTGTCTCTTTATCCTCTCTCTCTATCTACCCTCTCTCTACCTATTTGTCTTTCTGTCTCTCTATCTACTGCTCTCTACCTCTATCTTTCTTTCTCTCTTCCTCTTTCTATCTCTCTACTTCTCTCTACCTCTTTCTAGCTCTCTACCTCTCTCTACCTCTTTCTATCTCTCTACTTCTCTCTACCTCTTTCTAGCTCTCTACTTCTCTCTACCTCTTTCTATCTCTCTACTTCTCTATCTTTCAAAATCTCTACTTCTCTTTCTCTCTACCTCCTCTCTATCTGTCTCTCTACTTTATATCTTTGTGTCTCTCTCTGTCTCTACCTCTTTCTCTCTATCTACTACTCTCTACCTCTATCTTTCTGTCTCTCTACCTCTCTCTGTCTCTACCTTTCTCTCTATCTACTACTCTCTACCTTTCTGTCTCTCTCTCTACCTCTATCTTTCTATCTCTATATCTTTGTGTCTCTCTCTGTCTCTACCTCTTTCTCTCTATCTACTACTCTCTACCTCTATCTTTCTGTCTCTCTACCTCTCTCTGTCTCTACCTCTTTCTCTCTATCTACTACTCTCTACCTTTATCTTTCTCTCTCTCTACCTCTATCTTTCTATCTCTATATCTTTGTCTCTCTCTCTCTCTCTCAGCCTCTCATCCTTCAGTCCTGAATCACCTCCGGGTCCCTCCCCCAGCCTCTTTCCCCCTTTACTGATGGCATTTCACCTATTCCGCATCAGTCTCGCTGAAAGGTCCCGGCCCAGAACGTGACTGCCCTCAGCCACTGCCTGAGGAAACAAAGCGCTTTTTGTGCCATG